>NW_005871187.1:2057376-2069816 GCF_000147115.1 Myotis lucifugus
AAGGGAGAGAGAGAGAGAAATAGAAACACCAATGATGAGAGAGAATCATTGATTGGCTGCCTCCTGCATGCCCCCCACTGGGGATCAAGTCCACAAGTGGGGCATGTGCCAACAGGTATCAAACCATGACCTCCTGGTTCATAGCTCGATGCTCAACCACTGCGTCACATGGGCCGCGCTGTGGAGC
Source organism: Myotis lucifugus (assembly GCF_000147115.1). Classification (NCBI taxonomy): domain Eukaryota; kingdom Metazoa; phylum Chordata; class Mammalia; order Chiroptera; family Vespertilionidae; genus Myotis; species Myotis lucifugus. The sequence goes on from NW_005871187.1 coordinate 2,057,564, forward strand.
AACTTTATAACACTTCAGAGACATCATTTTTGCACCGCACCATAGTCTCAGGATGTTCCGTGTACAGTGAGGGTGACTCCCCTTCTCTCATGATGGAAGGGACCCAGGGAACAGAGACAAAGGCTACTTCCTGCTGCCTCTTTCTTCCCAGATATTCTGATGGTGATGGTGCTATGTCACCCAGGCTGACCTCGTCTCACCTCTAATCTGTCTTCCAGTGAGGGTGAAAAGTGATACTCCGATGACTGGGACCAAAATAAAGTCTTCACAAAGTGAAAAAAGGAGCAGAAATCAAGCAAGTCTGTGTGTTTCTTCTGTCCATCTGTAGGTAGATCCTATGGCAGCCAGACAGGGATAGCTCCCGCAAGCATTAGAGATCCCTGCCCTTCGCTACGTCTCAATGCTGACTGAGCCTGGAGAAGGCCACTGAGACGCCCATGTCAGAGTGGTTTGACCGGCAAGACTTGAAATGGTTTCCCTGGGGAGTTTTTCTGCCTGGACCAGTCCCATTTTTCTTCTCTTGGGACGTGGCTGTAAGCCCTACTGAGGTAGCGAATGGCATCAAACACAGAATGCATCCAACAAATGTATTCATTCAGCAAATATTTTTGAGCATTCATATGTTCTGGGAACTCTGAAGATGCATATGAAATAAATCTCTAGGCTATGGGTCTCCATGTGTCATGCAAAGTCTTTTTTTTTTTTGTGGCAAAAGGAACTTGAGTATTGAGAAATAGGCCATATAAGGAAAACTTAGTCATTGGTGCTCCTTGATGCATTTTATGAAGGCTGTCCTCAGCTCTTGTCTCTATCTACCACATTTCTCCTGTGCCTTACACCAGGACTCTGCTATGGTGTTCTTGGTTATAAGGAAGCCTAGTTGAATGGCTCCATATTCTGGATGTTTTCTTAGACGCATCTCATCTAAAGCTAGCAATTCTGGGTCTCATTATTTAGAGGTCCAGATAAATCCATTCAAGTTAATATTCATAGCTGGTTATTGTATCGCCCTTATTAAAATTACATTTCAAAGCAGCATATTATACCTCCACTTAAAGAAATGACAACTGGTAAGCACGTTGAAGGGCCTAGCTGCCTCATGAGGCATGTTGGTCCAGGGTGTCTGTGTAACTCCCAACACCTATCATTGAATGGAGTGAGCAGCCTCCTGCGGAAACAGCCCCGTTTCTGGAGGGTACAGACATCACCTGGTTTAACCCCTAGCAACCCAGATGCCGTTTGATTTTAAGAGGATCCCACCCATCTCCTCTGCAGACTCTAAAACAGTTACTATTTCTCAAATTGTCTCTAAAATGCTATTGGAAAACCAAATGGCATTTTTGAAATTCTGATGCAATCTGTGGTTCCAATGAGCACGGTCCTGGGTTGGCACTGCACGCAGAGTGTGTGGCATCGCCGATGCCAGCAACCCCTCTCCAGCGTGTCCCTCCCTGACGTCAGCATGCTCTTGCTTCTAAGTGCCTGCATCTGCTGCTGTCTCCAGAGAGTGCCCTTGGGCTGCTGGAGCCTTTTCTGAAAGTGCCTGGGCAGAAACATTGCCCAGGGGCAGCCCTTAACCAAGGACTGATGGGCAATAGGCATGAAGGCCCAGCTCAGGGGCAGAACTTCAGAATTCCTCTGCAGGATCAGGTTGAAGTTACCCTTAGCAAGATTTTGCCCGGATGACACAGTTCATTGGCATTCTCCTCCCTGTTCTGCTTCCCCCAGCTCTTTATCAGTTTTTTTCTGGGCCTGGGAGCACTTGCTTCATACTCACCTCATTCAGGCCTCCTTCTGAGGAACTTTATTTGTTTAAAAATAAATAAATATTTATTTAGAGTACAAAAATCATGCAAGAGTAGGCCTTCCTTCCCCCGGCTGCCGGCACCAGCTTCCCTCTGGCACCCAGGACCCGGGCTTCCCCCCGGCCATTGTCAGGCACCTGGGACCTGGGCTTCCCTTGCAGCCCCGGCTTTGTCAGGAAGGACATCCGGAAGGATGTCCTATCTAATTAGCATATTATGCTTTTATTATTATAGATAACTTTTTTTAAATATATTTTTATTGATTTCAGAGAGGAAGGGAGAGGGAGAAAGAGACAGAAACATCAATGATGAGAGAGAATCATTGATCGGTTGCCTCCTACACGACCCTCAAATGGGGACGGAGCCTGAAACCCAGGCATGTGCCCTGACTGGGAATCGAACCGTGACTTCCTGGTTCATAGGTTGATGCTCAAGCACTGAGCCACACCAGCTGGGCATGAGGAACTTTATTTAAGACAGTGCCGTGAAGCCCTACCCAGTTTGGCTTAGTGGATAGAGCATCGGCCTGCAGACTGAAGGGTCATGGGTTCGATTAGGGTCAAGGGCATGTACTTCAGTTGCAAGCTCGATCCCCAGCCCAGGTCAGGGAGTGTGTGGGAGGCAACCAATCAATGTGTCTCTTCACACTGATATTTCTTTCTCTCTGTCTCTTCTCTCCCTCCCACTGTCTCTAAAAATCAATGGAAAAAAATATCCTCAGGTGAGGATTAACAGAAACAAAACAAACAAACAAAAAGACAGTGACATGAAGACAAGCTGCATGCCACATTGTTGTTCCGGGGGGGTGGGGGGGGAGAGTAACAATGCTTCAACAGGTTTCTCCAAATGCATGTTACTTCCAACCAGAAGCCTCTCTGACCTGAAATACACCTGCACCCCCCACCTCCGGGCTCCTTCTGGGGTTTTTACAGCACTTACAGGCTACATGACTAACTCCTGTGTCTGGCTGAAAGCACTTTGAGGGTAGGAACTGAGTTCTGATTTTAGTTGCATTTTAAGAGAAATGATTGAATAAATCATGTATTGCTGGACAGCCATAAGTCCCAAGAACTCCCTTGGGTCTAAAAGCCATTGGGATGAAAGTCACATGAACTACTGCTCTTGTAAAGCGCAGGCCAGAGCCCCCTGAGCACTGCATTAATTTTCTGATAATGCACTTGATATGACTATTTTTGCAATTTTGATGACGCATTGTAAAATACCAGCAGGCTGCAGGCCTGGTCTCTGCGTGGTGGAGGAATGGAGATGATGCAGATTGTCTCCTTGGTTGCAGCCAGCAACACATGGGTTGCAGTTAAAGCCTGGATTCTTTCTCTAACACTGGGCATGAGTGAATCGCTGGAAGAAATCTTTTCTTTCCCACAAGGTCACAACCTCAGCCCAGAGTGCTTAGGGGAGAAAGTTGACAAAAAACATTTTCTGATTCTGTGACATAGTAAAAGCTTTCACAAACAATATTTCAGGACTTCTAAGTTGTCCTGAGGGATGGTCATTCAAAAGGCTATCGAGCGCCTTAACTTCTCCTCACATAAAAGCCTCTCTGAGCTCTTAAGTCAGAAGTCATTGGTTTATAAGAGAGAAAAGCTTATACGTATCTTAGGGTCAAACCCAACTGAGTTGGGGATTTACGAGGAAAAGGAATTAGGTCTCAGAATGGACAGCATCAGGAAGAAGCAACACTCTGGACATTCTGCCTGTGTCTTCCTCATTAATGAGGCTAAATGAACTCCTGCCACCAGCCAAGACGTTAACTGACCTATTAGCCAATCGTGAATGATGGCTGATCATGTCTGTGAGGAAACTTGATAGGCTACCAGCTGTGGGCAAACTACGGCCCGTGGGCCGGATCCGGCCAGTTTGAAATGAATAAAACAAAAAAAAAAGACCGTGCCCTTTTATGTAATGATGTTTACTTTGAATTTATATTAGTTCACACAAACACTCCATCCATGCTTTTGTTCTGGCCCTCCAGTCCAGTTTAAGAACCCACTGTGGCCCTCGAGTCAAAAAGTTTGCCTACCCCTGGCTAGACTCATGGTCGGCAAACGGCGGCTCGAGAGTCACATGCGGCTCATTGGCCCCTTGAGTGTGGCTCTTCCTAAGCCTTAGGAGTACCCTAATTAAGTTAATAACAATGTACCTACCTATATAGTTTAAGTTTAAAAAATTTGGCTCTCAAAAGAAATTTCAATCATTGTACTGTTGATATTTGGCTCTGTTGACTAATGAGTTTGTCGACCCATGAATGAATTAATAAAGAAAAACTGGCACGTGGTTAATTCATTACTTACTTTACCTTCTTAAGTCAAAGGATGAATTTCTTATTAAACAAAAGTATGACCTGCCAGTGTGGCTCCATGGTTGAGCATCAACCTATGAACCAGGAGGTAGGTCACAGTTCAATTCCTGGTCAGGGCACATACTCAGGTTGTGGGCTCAATCCCCTGGAAGGGGCATGCAGAAGGCAGCTGATCAATGTTTCTCTTTCATCTTTGATGTTTCTCTCTCTCCCTTCCTCTCTGAAATCAATAAAAACATATTCTAAAAAAGTATGAAATGATTGAGTCAAGTTGCTTACCCTCTAAGACATCAATTAGAAACTACCCAATGACTAGGCAGTACCCAAACTTTCTTACATGGGTTTGGTACATCCTCTAAAGAATAAGATGAAACCATAAACTGTAGCAGGCAAACTAAACCTAACAAGTCCAGGCTTCACTTTCCCTCTTGTGGATGTTGAAGAATCTCTTCTCAAGCATTGTATAGCTATCTGGGGTGACTAAATGAAAATAGGCCTGATGGACCCAGCTTGTATGAATTAAGTCTGTGGCTTATAAATTGACTACTTGTATCCTGTTTCTAGTACTGCTACTGGCATTACCCAGCACATTGAAATAACTACAATAGGTATTAAATACAAATTTTATGAGTGGGGTTATGATACTATTATAAAATGATACAAAAATATTACAATCAAAAGTAATAAATGTCTTAAAATTTTCCCAAATAGTGTTCAAAGATGATTCATTTTCTTTAAGGGTGATGGCAAATATATGGCCTAAGAAGCAACTTTCCATGTCTGTGGCAAGCATTGTTAATTGTCTCAATGTCATTCTATCCCACTGATCCTGTGAGGACCCTGGAATCCTTCTTAAAAAAACAGTGTTCCAAACACCATGTATCAATTAACCAGAGAAACACGAGTTGAAACCCAAATTTCATTAGATTTTATGAGGTTTAAGGCAGAGCGGAAAAGGGAATTTGAGAGTCACATTCTTCCTCTACAATTGCTAACATTAGTTGGATGCTGACATATACTGAGCACTATTTTCTGACCCTAGGGTGTATTAACTCATTTTATCCTCACAAAAACTCTAAATGGGAGATGACACTGGTTTTCTACCTGTAGAATAACAAGGCACAGAAAGGTTAAGAAACTGAGTGAAGATTGTGCAGCTGATAATTGCTAGAGCTGGGATTCAAGCCCACATGTTCTGGCTCCAGATTCTAGACTGCTAGGCTTTAAAGAACTCGGCAGAAGAGGTAGATACTATATAGAGACTAGAAAGAAGTTGAAATCATTAAAATTAAAAAAGAAAAAAAGAAAGGACAAGTGAAAAAAGAAACAAAAAATATATATTTGCAGCATAATGTTTTCCTCTGGGATTATAACAAAGTTTTGAAGAATATCTTTGCATATATATATATATATATATATATATATATATATATAATGCATATATTATATATTCTACATCCTGGCAAACTATATATGCATATATTTGTGTATATATTATTTTACATGTCAACAGATAGTAGCAGCAATATGACATTAACATTTTTTGAAATATAAGGCAACACTAAAATTTGACCTTTTCCAATTATTCTCAGGGATAGTCCATTTTCTGAAAGAGAGTGAAGGGTAAATGTCAGATGGCTGAATCACAGCATTCTGAAAAGGTTAACGCAAAAGTACAGCACTACCCATCGCTCTTTCAGTCTGAGACATGATGATACCTGAACTGACTTTGGTCTGAGATTGCTCTTATGGTGACATGAAAGTCTATTTCCATGGACAATGATCAGGACAAAATGCAGGGCAGTGAAGCTCAAGACTCACTTCCTGAATGTCATCACCAAGGTTTTCTCTAATGATTCAGGAAAGCAAAATTCACGCTGTCCTGAGCCTGTGCTAGAGGACATGCCTGTCTATCCACCCATCACGCGCTGTTCTGACAGTTCATCAGTGGGAAAAGCCTGTGCTTATAGCATGGATACTGGAAACAGAAGAAAGGAGAAATTCTTAGAGTCTATACATACCACTTTTTCTCTGATTTTTACAGCAATGCCCTAGATAACATTATACTTGGGTAATACTAGGACTATTATGAATATATGACCTCTTGAGTAGGTGTAATTCCCCTTACCATTGAATAACGTGGCAACTAGATACATCATTTTCATGAAGTTTGAAAACCATGAATCAATATCCCTATAATCCACTTACACTGCATAAATTGATTATCCATAAAATGATACTAATATGAGAATAAAACTATCCCATAGCTGGTCAGTTTCTCTAGCTATTTACTCAGTTGTATAAACATCCCTGCAAAAACTGATTCCAAATGAAAGCTTTTTGTGGCTTGTGAATAGGTGTTATCATCAAATTCATCTGGGAAAATGTTTTAAAAAGTGTCTTCAGAAACTTTTATGGCTATTGCTGTAAATACAGAATAAAGAAGAAAATTCAAGCAGTCATTCTAATGACTCAAGGAAAAAAATAACATTTGCCTGGTCTTTCAGGGAATTCATGGTATATCTCTCACCTCAACCAGTCACATACAACAGTAAGGACTCAGATTATGAGTCAACGTTTTATATGATAACAGATGTTTAACTGAATTTTCAACTTCCATCCACAGTAGAATGCTGGGCTCCACTCTTACCCAACCTTTGTTGAGTCTGCTCACTGGGAAATCTAATTGGATGTTTCCTGAGTATAACACATAATTCATTTGATATGCCTAGTAAATGCATATACTTTTCTGCTCCTCCAGCGATTCAGTCTGCACACTCTACATCAAAGGGTAGAGACTGCGTCGGAATCCATATCAAGCACCATTCAACAGAGTGGCAGGGACAGCCTGTATTACTCTCATAACACCCACCCCCGCCCCCCCCCCCTGGAAATTGACTCAGGAAGGTTTCAGAGTAAAGGAGGAAGCTGTGTCTGCCTGTCAGAGTCAGAACAGATGGGGACCATCCTTCGAATGTGGCACATGGTGGTACATCTCTTCCATGACCTGAAGCTCCCCTGTCAGCCTATGTGGTTGGCAAATACTATCATATCGACCCTGCATCTTAATGGATGGATGGTTTGCTTTTACTATTTAGATGGTGATAAGATTCTTTCCTACTGTAATAAGCTTGGATGGGTGGGATAGACTTCCCACATAGTCAATCTGTTCTCCTCAATGAGTCATTGAACACACACACTCTCTCTATCTCTCTGAAAAGCTTCCTAGTATCCCACTCAGGCCTAACTCTTGGCCTGGCTCACACTATCTCCACCCACTCACTATACATCTTCATTTTCATGCTTTTTTAAAATAACTACAATCCTTTTGAAGCCAAATCTTCTCTTTACCCAAAGGCTTGATTAATGTTTTTGCCTGTCTCTGGACTGGGTATGTAATGGAACTTAGGGTTTTCAGGAACAGCCCGTGTGTCCTCACCCAGGGATTAAAATGTAAGTGTCACAATGAGACAACCACACTCCATTATAGCCAGCCAAGACCCCAGGGAAGTGTGAGGGGTCTGCTGCAAGGTAGGCCTGGGTTTTTTGTTCCTGCACTGACACTCTTGGTGTGAGTTACTTAACCTCTAAAAACCTCAGTTTTGTCCATTTATGGAGGTAAACAGAATTTACCTCATCCGGTTGTTGTAGGCATTGAGTTAGATTAAATACTGTAGGGAAAGCATTTACCACAGTGCAAGGGCCAAGGTAGCTGCTCAGTAAACATTTCTTGCAGTTGTATTAACTCCCATTTCTTTATTGGTGGCGAGCTCATTCAGGTTAGACCAGGGGTGGGCAAACTTTTTGACTCGAGGGCCACAATGGGTTCTTAAACTGGACCAGAGGGCCGGAACAAAAGCATGGATGAAGTGTTTGTATGAACTAATATAAATTCAAAGTAAACATCATTACATAAAAGGGTACGGTCTTTTTTTTTTAGTTTTATTCATTTCAAACGGGCCGGATCTGGCCCGCGGGCCGTAGTTTGTCCACGGCTGGGTTAGACACTGATTTTCTATTCCCTTCAATCCCTAGCAAAGTTTTAAGCAGACAAGATTCTTGTAATTTATTTCATACTAGTAGCTCGATGCACGAAGATTCATGTAAGAATGGGCCTTCCATCTCCTTGCTGCCGGCACCACCTTCTCTCCAGCCTGAGCAGCCTTTCCGCCTTCCCACAATGCCCAGAGGCCCGGAGCGACTGGGGCTGTGCGGAATGCCTGCCACCCACCCCCTGCCACTCGGTGCCTGCATATGCAAATTAACCCACCATCTTTGTTGGGTTAATTTGCATGCTCTCGTCTGATTGGCTGCTGGGTGTCATGAAGGCATGGTCAATTTGCATCTTTCCCTTTTATTAGTGTAGATGCCTAGTAAAAATCTTATCAAATTTGTGTTCTTTCTAAGTTTCAGACTAATGAGAATGGCAGAGAGTAAAACTAGGCATGGAGGTACAAACACAGGGTTGCTTTGTTCACTGGTGGTGGGTCTGCCCCGAGGAGGGGCCAAGCCAGAAAGCAGCTGGGTAGTCAGTGCCAGGCAGCATGCTCCATCCTCATGGCAGCCAAACCTCCAGAAAGCACCACATTGGAGAGGAGAAATCTGAGAGAAAGACAGCAGTTTGCATAACTACATCTCTGCTTCCTACTCACTTTATTTCTAAAGGTTAAGCTGGCTGCTGTGTGAATCCAGGATTTACCAGGGGTCTTGAGACGTATGAGGGACGGTTGTGTTCATGACGATCCATTGACACTGTGCCTTCAGTTAAGCTCTCTAAAACCTTTCTTAAAATAGGGTGGGGTGCTCTTTACATCTTTCAATGAAAAAGAAATGAGAAGAGGTGCTGATCCAACTGCTCTCTGAGGAAAATCTGCTGACTTCAAGCATGGAGGCCCATCTGGCGCATGCACAACACAAGCTTTGTGGATGTTGGATTATTTTAATTAGCTGATAATGCATTTGGTATGAGGTTGATTTTTGCAACTTCTGATTCAAATATTGTCACGAAACATTTGAAAACAGACCTTTTCTGTGTCAGTAAATAACTTAATAAATAATACCCACAAATACAAAATCACTGAGTACAAAATTTCAGCTATATTTTCTGCTGGTTACATAAAAGTCCTTTGATTTAAATTCCGTCAAATTTGGGGCTGAACAGATTTTCTGTGACATTTTAGTTTTAAAATGAAGTTGCATTTTTGCATTTGAAGCCCTTCTTTATTGAATTTAAAGCTGCACTTTCAGCTAATGCCCAGCATCATCTAAATCAGTGGTTCTCAACCTGTGGGTTGCGACCCCTTTGGGAGTCGAATGACCCTTTCACAGGAGTCGCCTAAGACCATTGGAAAACACATATATAATTACATATTGTTTTTGTGATTAATCACTCTGCTTTAATTATGTTCAATTTGTAACAATGACATTGGGGATCACCACAACATGAGGAACTGTATTAAAGGGTCACAGCATTAGGAAGGTTGAGAACCACTGATCTAAATGTTGACAGCCTTTGGGAAGTTGAACGGATGACCCTTCATTTCTCTTTTCCTTGTTTGAGCTGCTGCCTCACATCACCCGTCAGTCATAACCTCCTGGTGAATGCACATGAATGTAAACTTCTGTTTCATATATTTTGAGAGGAGGGTAGAACATAACGACCATAAGAGATAAGCATTTGCAAGTTCCTTCAGCACTTTTTTTCCCCTTTATATTTGATGCCAAATCTGGGAATTCACCTGCAAAGGCCCTCAGAAATGGCCCCAAATTGTGCTATAACTGGACTGAATGACCAGAACTGTTTAGTCACAACAAAAAAATTATAATGTAAAGAGCTTTTGAGGGTTTATATTGACTGCAAAAGAAAATAGAGTGAGCATTTCCTACACACACACACACACACACACACACACACGCACCTGACACGCACGCGTACACACACATGCACACACCTGAGGCACGTTTCCAGGGTTCAGTGGAGGAAGTACTTTTTCATGGTAAATATAATGTTTTCAAAGAGATGAATCAAAACGTTTAGGAAAGATTTAACCCCATTTTGCACAGACGTTATCAATCATCTTCTGTGGGGGCTGAGCAGGACAGGTGGTTAAACAGCATTCTCTAAATGGTCACAGGTGGTTTTCTCTTTAGATGACAGGGGATCCGCAGAGCAGGCAAGGAGGTGCCTGAAATCACCATCAGGGGAAATGCCCCGCCAGCTGCGGTGATTCCCGGGCAGATACTACGCAGCAATCACACCATCACAAGTTACACCCAGAAAGCAGTTTGTAAAACAAGCACCAAACGACTGGCAGACTTTCCATCGTAATCTGCACTATTTAGCCTGAATGATGACATTCACCCATGAAAAATATTAAATGTTAGGGTCCTAGATGATAGCATGACCCAAGTTATCTTTGAACATTTTCTTGTTTAAAAGGTGGTCACATTGTCACTTAAAAAAATAAATCAGAAAATAATATGGTCTCAAGTGGACAAATAAATATGGATTTTAGGGGAGTCTTTGCATTATCTCTTGCTTTCCTCTTGCTTTGGTTCCAATGGTAATTTCTCCCCAAGTTTTCTAATAAGTTCTGCTAGATCTTCTGAATTCTGAGTTTTTTCTTCCAGGAGCTCATAGCGGAGACTTGAGATGTCCTGCTTAATTTCCTTCAGTTCCCCTTTGGAAAAAACAAGAGTGACAAGTATACTGTCAATACGTAATGCAGAGTAACTAGCAGTTCTGGGGTTGAGTGAAATCAGTCCCAACTCCATGCACATCTGTATGTTGAATCCTTCTGAAGGAAATAACTTCCCAACGAGCAGGTTTCTATTTTGTCAGCTACGTATTTCAGGTAATGAAAAGATTATAGAAAAAAATTATAGCAAAGTTATAATTTACTTTACTCTGAGAGTAAATTAAAGGAAAACACTGGTGGCAAGTAGTTGGGGGTTTGGGAGGAACAGCCCCTCACCTTTCCTAACCACTTTCTCCTCCCTCCAAGCCCCCCATAAAAACAACCCTTACTTATCTAACTAGTGGCATCTGCCCTCAACTATGTAGACATAGCCTATTGCCTGAGACCCTACTGGTATCGGCAGTTGGTGAGAACCCATATTCTCTTCTTGAAGCTCACTCTTCCCAGGCCCTTCCCTCCAGCCCTCTCTCGGCTCTGCATCAAGCCCACACCCTGGCTCACCTTCATTCACTTCATCACTTTCCTTATCGATCTGGGCTTTCAGAACATATCTTTTAATGAGCCTCTTCATGATTTTCTAGAAAGAGAAAAAAAATCCATCTCAGCTTTACGTTGATGACACATCTCTCATCTGGAATAAATTTGAGTCATTGTCTCTTTACCAAGCACTTTAGAAGTGATTACTATCAAAGATGAAGATGATTTACCTGCCAGGGAATGCATAAATCACCTGAATTAATGACTCAAAAATTAATTCTGCAGGAAAGAGCAAGTTCCAAACCAACATCTAATCCTTGATTCATTGCTTGTATTTTACTTGAAAAGTATTAGGGCAAGACACAGCCTTTAGTGGACAGATTAAAGGTATGCAGCATTGCCGGTGGAAATGGAAAATTAAGCAATTGGGGGAAAACTCATATGTTTATTCCCCTCCCTTACCAAAAGACATAGCCAGCCTTGATTTTTGCTTTCTAAGTTATGAATGGCCAGTTTCAATGTAATAGTTCCTCCAGTACCAGGGCTTCTTCCATAAGGATGTGTGTTTACTACATACTTTTCATGAAAAGTAGGAGGCTCAGCACATGTGCAGGAAGTCCTGAGTGAAGATATAGCTAAATTACCTAAGCCCAAAAGGAAGTGGTAGACAGCAAAATTCCACTTTCAAGAACTTATTCCAAGGGTGTAATTGGGTTCATGGATAAATATATTCATGTTATGCTACATAATAGTGGAAACCCATACATGTAATCCCTTACATGTCCATTAATAAGGGATTATTCTAAATTACTTTATTTTAAAAATATATTTATTTATATTTTAGAGAGAAAGAAAGAGGGAGAGAGAAACATTGATGTGAGAGTGAAACATCACAGGCTGCCTCCTGCGTGCCCCTTCCCCCAACTGGGGATGGAGCCCGGAACTCGGGCATG
>NW_005871187.1:2078778-2161509 GCF_000147115.1 Myotis lucifugus
GGGAGAAAAATACTCTTATTGGGCTCTTATTGGGGTCTTCCCTTTTGTAAGTGCTTAGACATGTCCTTTGCACATGGAATTCTCTCAGATCGCAGCTCTAATCACAATGTTATTAAGTAAGGAAAGTTTTTGCTACTCAACCCACTGAGTTCTATGTTATACATCTGGAAAAATGGCATATTTTTCCAAAATTCTAACACAAAATAATCGTAAAAGTAATGATATTTGAAAGGGGCTTTAGCATTCTCAAAGCACTTTTGCATACTGACTTGATTTGATCTTCGTAATGTAGATATAACCTTTATTCCCATAGTGCAGTTGATAAAACTAGAGCTCAGACAGTTTATTATTCACTTGAGAACCCCAAGTAGCAAATGGAGTAGGAATTAGAATGTTTTCTTTTTATTCAATGACAAAATCTTATCATTGCAAGGACCTTTTACACATTTGGCTTAATTGACCACCCAGTGTAGGAAGATCTCCTATATGTATTCTAATGTTGGCCGTCGGGCATATTGATTACTTTCAGTGATAGGAGGCTTATTTCTTCATAAGACAGCCCACCACCCTTTTGGGCAGATTTTGTTACAAGTTTGTTTTTACATAGACCTAAAATTGAACTATTTGCAACTTTCATCTATTGCCTCTCTTCCTATTTTTGAAGGGACAGAAACAAAACAATTGTACTTCCGAGTCAAAAGTGAGAATTCAAAAGATATTCATGTTCCCCTTCAGTCCTCCTTCTTCCAGTGAAATAGCCAGTTCCTTGAATTCCCCATCATCTGACATCCTATCCACACCTGTCCCCATCCAGGTACTCCTCCTCCGGGTGCCTCTAGTCCTCCCGGATGTAGAGTTCTGCACCCAGCAGGGGTTTTTGCGTGGAGTAACCCCCCCCCACACACACACACAATTATATACAACATTCCACATGTTCTCTAAACATTTCTGAACATACTGTGATCCTCCTAGCCCTTCATCCAAGCAATATCCCTCTTTTATGGTTTCTTGAGATTGCATTGCCTCATGGGATTCTTGTTTCCAATTAGTAGCCTTACATCTTTCTTTCCTCAACTACTTACTGCAAGCCTAGTCTCCCATAATGCAGGTGAGCAGTTGATTTCTGAACTTTCCAATGTAGAAGTTACTTAAGAGTCAAATTCCCCCAAGTCATAATCAGCTACTGATGCGTTGCCTAGCTGTATAAATTGAAAGTGAGGTGAGAGACAAATGGCCACAAGTGCAAAAATGGGCCCCAGAAAAGCTCTCCCTTTCAGTATCTGCTCCAAATAATGTATTACATTATTTTAGTCACATTTCATGTAATTTTCTTACATTCTTTTAAGTAGGACATGTCCAATGTGCTCCTGTTAAACAGCCATAAGCCAAAAGACCATGCTGAGCTAACTGACTACATAAGGAATAAATGGGCATCTTATAATGGACTGCTTCTTTTTACAGTAGTTGTAACAGCCATAGTATTTGCCTGGGCCATTGTGGCTCAGTTGGTTGAGCATCAACCCATGCACCAGGCAGTCAGTGGTTCGATTCCCAGTCAGGGAACATGCCTAGGTTGTGTGCTCCATCCCCAGTCGGGGGCGTGAAGGAGGCAGCCAATCAGTGTTTCTCTCTCTCTCCCTCCCTCCCTCCCTCTCCCTTCCTCTCTCTCTAAAAAAATAAACAAAACATATTTCAAAAAAATTAAATAGCCACAGCATTTATCGCTTCTCAGCCTTTTGGCTAAGATCAAGTGTAAATAGCCACAGCATTTTAAAATACAATAAACAATTATCAAGTCAAATTACCTTGTTCATCTCAGTATCCTCCTGGAAACCCTTTTTATGACACGGGAACAGCTCAGAAATCCATTTCTTGAGCTTCAGTACAAGATAAAACAGGGACTTCGGACTCGGCACCAGGTTGAAGGGAACAGGAAGAGTTCTTCCCTCCTCAAAGTAGGAAAACCAAAGTTTGGCCCTTGCAAACTTCCATTCCACATCAGCATCATCCTATACAAAGACACATGACAGTTCAGCAAGGAGATGCATAAACAAACTTACTGGGATATCTCCAACACTGTGTGCCTCGCTAAAGTAATGACGCCTGCAAACACTCCCAGACCCCAAAGACTGCTCCAAGACTTTTTCAAAGGGTTGATTCTACTCACACACTCCCCTAAATATGTCTAAAATTTTGTCAGGCTAACAGGACTACAGATCTCAAAATCTGCATGTGTTTATAAATACACTGGAATGTATAAATGTATTTTCCTACATTCTAAAAAGCACTATAAAAATTAGTCACTCTTTTATTCTGCAACAAATGACTTATTTGATTAACTCACAGGCCGAGGTTTCTGTAATAAAAATTTATAATCATTCTAAATTTGAGAAAATGTCAATTACGAACCTCACTCAAAGAGATTTGGAGACCCTGGCCTGTGTACTAGTATACCAGTGGTTAGAGCGACAGCCCACACACTGAAGGGTCCCGGGTTTGATTCTCGGTCAAGGTCACATACCTGGTCAGGGCAGGAGGCAAGCAATTGGTGTGCCTCTCTCAGATCTATGTTTCTCTCTCTCTCTCTCTCTCTCTCTCTCTCTCTCTCTCTCTCCCTCACTGCCCCTCCTTTTCACTCTCTCTAAAATCAATGGAAAAAATATACTTAGGTGAGGATTTAAAAAAACATACAAAAAGATTTGGATAGCAGTGGTGTTCATAAGCAATACATTTTTGAATAAAATATAAATTAAAACTGATATAGCAGTTCTAAATATTTTAACAATGAAGAATCAGACAGCATTTCTCCTCCTTATGTCTTACTCCCCCAACACATCCACTGATGTTACATTTGGAAGCAAAGACTAGCTTACTGGTCAAACAATTATATAAAACAGGGAAAGAACAAAGGAGGGAAAGAAGTCTGGATTTTCATCACCATTGCTGAGTTAAAACATGTAGGCACAGAGTACACAATAGTTAAAACATGTAGGCACGCAGTACACAAAGGTATAGAGATTATACCTCAATCTCCTGGAATGAACTGTTGATCATTGCAATTAACATGTTTAGCAAAACAATGACCATTGTAACGTTATAGACGCCATAAAGAACATAACCGATGTTTTCAATGAATTTGTGATTATAGTTGATGACTACTGATTTCACTTCAGAAAGTCCAAATATAGCCCAGAACAGTGTCTTAAAACTCTCCTCGACTCTGGGGGGAAAAAGATAGAGAAAGGAAATCATGAAGAATATAAATAACTGACAGTGGTTCCATAATAAAAGTGAGTAAATTTAATGTCTTTGCAAATTATTAGGTAGTCATGAAAAAAACTCTTTACTTCCCTAAACCTCAGTTTTTTTCTATAAAATGGGAACAATAACTTTTATTTCCAGGATTGTTGCAAGAATGAGATAATATTGTGCATACAAAGCATACAGCACAATATCTGGCACATAATAAGTACTCAATAAATGTTATTAACATGACTTCATAACTACAAATGTTAACATTTAAATAATCCATAGCTTAGGCAATGAAAGTGTTAAATGTATCACTTAATAATAACAGTTCAATTTGTTAGAGCCCCTTTAAGTTTCCTGCTCATCTATACTTCCACTTATATGCAATAAAGAGTAGATAACAATAGTATGTGTCTTAAGGAAAATATGACAATATAAACATAGACTATTACAGATATACACTGTTATCAAAATCACTGACATGTCTTGGTAGGTATTTCAATACTTTAGGCATAATTACTGAGCAAAGCTAAGCCTGTTTGTTCATTTCTCTGATAAACCGCACTTCACAAAAATATGGGTAACAATAGGTTATGCTCCAGTTGATGCTTCTGATGGTGACACTGAGGACCTAATATTTGTGTAATCAATTCCAAACATACTTTATTAAAAACAAACTAACATGTGTGTCTATGGTGAACATAAGCCAAAACCCTTGTCACTGTTGATAATTCAGATCTCAATATGATCTGACAAATTAAATTAGGAAAGCAGCTGTGCTCACAGTCAGCACCCCAGCAGTTAAGAGCACAGATGCTGAAGTCAGTGGACAAGGGGTTACGTCCCAGCTTTTCCAAATGCTGGCAGCTGTGCAACAACATTCAGCAAGGTATTTAACTTTCTGAACCTTAGTTTCCTCTTTTTATGAAATGGAAATAATAAAATCATAGTACAGTACCTGGCTCTAAAAGTGTTAGCTATTATCACTTTCTATTGGGAAGGTTCTTATATTTTTTAGTTATTTCAACTCATTTACAAATCTCATTTTGCTGAAGAGGAAAATCAAAGCACTATTTGTCCCATGAACATATGCAAACACTGTTAAGCCAACATTCATTTAATCTGCAATCTTCACCATCAAAACATTTGACAACATATACATCATGAAGGTCTCGTTTTGTTTTACACAAGATTTATTAAATCTGTAATCATTTAAGCTCATATTTCTTTCATCTGTAATCACCATCATCAAAACATCTGAGAGAGATCACATACGTTGTAAAGGCTTCGTTTTGTTTTGCACCAATGTAGTAGGAGTAGAGGTTGAACATTCCAATCATGAAGGCCACAAACACCATGATGAAGATGACCATGAACTTGAAGATGTCTTTTACTGTTCTTCCAAGTGATATCTGCAGAGGTCCAAAGCTTTCATTTGCTGGTAAGATATAAGCTATTCTGGAGAAACTTAAAACTACAGCAATTGCATAAAGACCTTCAGATATAATTTGAGGATCAGAGGGGTCCCACTTTATCCTGGCTAGGAAAAAAGAAGACACGAGTTATGGTGAGTTTCTTTAAGCTATTTACTTAAGTAATTTTTTCTGGTTAAGAATGTAATTACATTAGCAATCTAGTTCCCGATGGAATTCTCTGTTCTTAAAGGGCTTCCTTAAGCATCAGGTCTAATTGAGCTTGTGAATTTATTGAGCAAATTACCATCCTAGTTGGTTTGCTGGCAATTTTCCATAAGAGAATAGCATAATGGTTAAGAGCTCAAACTACAAACTCAGTATATATAAAAATTCCAGTAGATAGCCTAGGGAAGCTGGGACAAATTATTTAACTTCTCTTAGTTTTTATTTTCCCGTCCTTGAAAATGAGATAATACCACTTCTATCGCTCTCATCTGTTGTGAGAATTCAATACAAAAACATACACATTCCATGTTTAGAAAGTAGTTGACATTAAATAAATGGTAGCATTTATTATTTAATCTTAAACTATAATAACACTATTATGTGTTTTGGGGCTTGTGGAATACTTGTAGTTATTTGAATTTACTAAAGTAATTTTATGGGTCACTCAAGTCTATTTTCATCATAAAAATGAGCAATTATGCATTTATTAATTTTGATGACCTGATATAATTACTATATATTACTATGTTAGGTCATCAAAAACCCAATTAAGAAAGCATCATAAGAAAAATGCAAAAACAATGTGTAATAAAAAGGAAAAATATTATTATAAATGTGTCTTTGTTTACTTGCTGAGAAGTGGATTAGTTTCCTTTTTGAGAACATATACATAGTGCTTTGAATATAAGTACTACATATAAACAGATAGATCGCTTTAACTTTATAAAATTCTGTATATTAAAAACCGTAGTTAAATGGTAAAAGAAATACTGCAAGTTAATAATAAAAAATAAATCCTTATGTGATATCGCCAATAACTGGTAGAGATATCAATGAATATGTTAACTGATTTCTTATCAGAGGGTTTAAAATAAGTATACAGAGGAAGTCTATTTTTCCCACTCCATGTTTCTACAAGACGGGATTTTCCCTAGGCAAATAACTGGACCTATTTCCATCCTGAGTCACTCTCCTCCTGGGGAGGTGGAATGACTTACCAGACTGTTGACTTGGGATGGATAACTGAGCATACCTGGCTCAGCTCTGTCCTCCTTTTCTTGTGAATTCTGCTCTGGCCCTCCATGGAGGACGCTCACATGGTCAGGCACATGCTGCCATACCCCTCTTAGGGGAGGACTGCCCTGACCATTATTGTTTGGAAATTTGAAGATATGTCTGCCTAATTCTGGGGGTTCGATATTGCTGAGCCCGTGGATTAAGGACTCAAAACTATGTCATCTACCCTGAACTTTATCAGTAGTAGAGGTGATGATCTGACCTCCATATTAACCTTTTGTTTTATTTCTCAACTAGTTCAAAGCCTGGGTGGGAAACAGTAGTGTCATTTATTGAGGGCCCTTTGAGAGATTCCCACAATCCCCTTGCTTTCAAATAATCTATATGTCTTAAATGGAAATGGTACTCAAATGTATACTGGGGGGTTTTTTGTTTGTTTTTTTATGCGCTCCCATTATTTATTATAGCATTGTTCACGACAACCAAGATATGGAGACAACCAAAGTGCCACCAATGGATGAATAGTTAAAAGAAGATGTGATATACACACAATGAAATATTATTCAATCATGAGAAAGAAGGAAATCCTGTCATATGTGAAACATGGATGGACCTTGAGGACATTATGCTAAGTGAGACAGAGAAGGACAAAAACACTGTATGATGTCCCTTATATGTGGAATCTGAAAACAAAACAAAACAAAAACAAACAAACCGGACATGAAAAAACAAGGAGTAGTGTGTTTAATAGAGACAAGGAGAAAATAAATCTAAGACACAAGGCAAGCATTCTCAATGGAGTCTGATAGTTAGCCAACTGATCCAAGAGATCAGTGAGATCATTCCTGTGACTGAGATGTTTCCAACCAGAAGAAAAATAGAGGGAAGAGGCAAAACACATGCTTCTTCAGATATAGATACTCTGGAGAAGCTGGAAACTAACCAATAATTCAATGAGAATGGGTAATAACCAAACTGCTAATGCCATGTACTTTTAGAAGAAAATTCTACATTTTTATTAACGTATATTGACTGTTTACTGTAAACTCACCCAAATTGTAGTATTTCACATTGTCTCCCAATGTGACTTTCGTTAAGTCTTTCAAAGTATCATTTGCATCAATGATGCTCTGAGCTTTGGAAGCGTGCCAAAATGCCATGAATCTTGCAATGAATGATGCTGCAAAGATCGCTAACATACCAAAGTCAAGCATATTCCACAACTCAAACAAATATTCCTTGGGGCCTTGAGTCCAAATTTCTTTACATTCAGCCCATATCATGCCTGCATTGGAAAGGGGTTAAATTATCAATTCAATTTCATTCCAGCCTACGCTCTTCAATAAAACAAAATAAATTTGAAAGACCTCAACCTGATATTCAAAACCCTTCAGCATTTGGCCTCAAACCAACCATTCATCCATAATTCCCATGTCTCCCCAAATCGCACAGTCCAGCAATATCAGAGCCTTATCTGAAAGCAATTTGACAAAGTTCATCAAGATGCTTTAAAAAAAAAACATTAATTGATCCATTAACACTATACATAAAATAGTATATTAAAAAGATGTTTACTGTAGTATTCTTTATAACCAACACACACACACAGCCATTTGATATGATACTAATATTTTCATTGCCATCGGGTAGTGACCATGAGAATGTACCTCACAGACCTCACAGACCAAGAATTTAATTGGTCCTGGCCCTCAGCGACTGCATTCTGAAATCTACTGCCATTTTGGCCCCACAACGATGCTTTCCAGGGGCTGCTCCCAGCTGGAGAGTGAGAGCACCCATTCTTGGGAGACATGGGACTACTCCGATGGCTGATCTTGGCTCAAGGATTTCCTGACAACCTTACTGAACTTCCCTTTGACTGCATGGAGATCTAGGATGCTTCTTCCCAACTTCCCTTCCCTCTCTCCCCCCCTCAGAACCAGGCTCACATCCCAGTCTGACAGCCCTTGCCCCTTTCCTCAGCTTCCTCCCCATTTTCTCCCACATGAAATCTCCCTTCATAGAATTTCAATCTCCCTTAAAAAAACTGTCATATATTTAATCCTGTCTTTGCACCTCCTTCTTGGAAGACCTGGACTAAGACGGTGGAAAATGTTTGTCATAAGCATTTAAACATGTTAAGTAAAAAAGTAAAATATGCTATATATTCCATGACTTTATGTTTAAAGCAAGCACAATAGAAGACTAGAAGGAACTCAGGATCTTATTCATAGCAGTGGTCTCTTGCTGGTGGAATTATTAATAATATTGCACACTCTCTCTAAAATTTAGTGTAGTACTTAGGAACATAGGTTTTGGGATCAAATCTCTATAGATTTGACCTTGTCCCTCCACTTATTAGCCCTGTAATCTTGGGCAAGTTACTTAAACTTTATAAAACTCAATCTGTAAAATGGGTATGATAGTAGTTTGCACCTAATTCATGGAATTGTTATGAGATAAACAACTCATGTGAACTTCATGTTATTGTGTCTGGCACTTGGGGAAAAAAACAAGTCAAATTTATTGAGCACTTACTATTTTTAAATTTCTATGATTGGTACATATTTTCTTCCTTAATTTGAAGAATCTTGCTTTACTAAAAAGGAGGGAATTTACTCCTCTTACCTTTAAGATACCCTACTCTCTGATGTCCTGTTTCCTCCTAGAGCCCTGTGGAGGAATATAATCTTCGGATTCCAATAACCAGTCAAACCTGCCTCCATCAAGAAGGCTTTCATAGTCCCCTAGTTGAAATTAATCTCCTCTTCCTCCCAGCAACCACCTGCCCCATATTCTCCTGTTTGTCATGAACCTCTAACCAAGAACCTGCCATGTGTGTGGTCTCTGCCTGCTAACAATTTACTATGCGCTTTTCTCTAAACTAGAATTCAGTGCATCACGGAGTATGTGCTTTGATGAGAAGATAACTTCATTACTTTATTTTGCATTTTTTCCACATTAAAAGGTGACTAGAATTAAATTCATACATATTTTAGTGGATCAAATTTAAAACAGAATATACTGCATGTATACACTTAACCACACACACACCTCCTCCCTCAACCCCAAAACTATGCACAGGGATGAGAAAATCTGAAGGCAGCTTTCCTTTTGTGGTCCTTGGGTTCCTGCCAGCCTCCTTAATAGGAGACGAGGGAGAACTGAAGCATAGGGATTAATGGGACATTTAAACTCATGTGGTCTAGTTGTTTTCAAAGCTTCCTCTCCTTCCTCCCATTTTCCCATCTTATCTCTCTCTCTCTCTCTCTCTCTCTCTCTCTCTCTCTCGTAGAATTATTGGTAAAAATATATTACTAAAGCTTAAAAAAAAAACCACAGTGAAGTATTCCACCTGAAGAAAGATTCCCTGTCTTATGTGCCCTGCGAGGCCCCGGGAGCTGCCAAGCATAATTTGAAACCCACGTCTCTGTGGGGACCAAGCCTTGCTTGAACTTGTCTGGAGATGAGGTGCTTACTATTCTGAAGGCTGCTCATCCCACCGTTGAATGTGCAGGAAGTATCTCCTCTGTGTGGAGCGGCTGGTGCTCATTCTGCCTCTAGGGCAGTAGAGAAAAAGCCTGCTCCCTCGCTTTACATTTCTTAAAATAAAATAAAACAAAACACCTGTGTGCTCATTAAATCTTCTCCACAGAGGCAGGTTTATTCATTGACCTGCTCCCAGACTTCAGTGCAAGGACTGCGTCTCATTCACCTCAGTATCCTCACACTACCTAACAAAGGCACTTAATAGCTACTGAATTTATTCATTCATAAATATCCAATTGAAATATCTTTCCCCTTTGCAGTATATTAATGACAAGTCATTTGTATGATTGATTGACACATACTGTGGCTATTAACACTGCATTCCCTCTGTTTCACTTACCACCTGGGAGCTCTAAAGATAACATAATGCTGTACGGTAGATGTATTATTATGCTACAGATTAGAAAGCGGAGGCAGAAAGACTGTGATTTGATGTATATAAAGAGCTTTGAAACCTGGCTGGGTGGCTCAGTTGGTTAGAGCATCATCCTGATACACCAAGGTTGAGGGTTTGATTCCCAGTCAGGGCACAAACAAGAATCAACCAATGAATGCATCAATAAGTGGAACAACAAATGGATCTCTCTCTCAAAAAAAAATTCAATAAATAAAATAAAATATCCAAACAGTCTCTGGTATGTAATGTTCCAAAAATGCAAAAATAAGTGCCTATTAGCTTGAGTTCCTATTAAATCTCAATGTAAAATCATGTGGTTGTTTTTAAGCTTTATGTCACAGCTCTCCCAAAATACGAATAGTGGTTTTTCATCACTGATAGGGTTTAATTAATACTATCCTATTTATTTTCTTCCTGGGGGTCTTGGGGGGCATGTGAGAAGACTATGACACTGATAATGAACCCAAACTAACTCTGCTTTAAAAACACGAAGAAAATCATGGTGTGGGGTGCATTGTGTCATGTTGCATATATTTGTATGACTGATGTGTGAAGGAATCAGTGTCATTCAGTCCAACTGCTAAGGCTGCAAAAATAAATGATGACGGAAACTCAGCCTTTACCTATTACCCAGGATATGATGAGCAACTCCATCCATGAGAAGCAGGATGTTTTCATTCTGAACAGCTGTTTTGCATTATCTGTGCTGGTTTCATTCGGAAGGAGTTTGGTGCCTTCAAATCTGTCAGCTGCATTCATGACTAGCAGACCCAGAAAAATGGTGAAGGAGGCTGCGTGTGCTACGAACTTCATGAATGGTCCACGCATAATCTTCCCCATCTGCCATAACACACACCAAAAGAAAATCTTAGCTTTGTGTTGTACATTTAGCAAAACACACATGGATATACATAAGAATAACCACCTGTGTACTCCAATGTTCCCCTTAGGCGATGGTGTATATTTATAAAACTAATGAGGGAATAATTCTTTATGCAGCTATAAAATTTTGGTCACATTCCTCATCTACATACTGGTATGTTGATGGTCTGGGTGGATAATTAAATAAGTGAACTTTTCTATTAAATAATATGTAAATTCTTAAAACATGATATAGCACTGATAAAATAATATTTTTAAATATAATAATGACAAAAGGCAGAGCATAGTATCATTATTAGTCATAAAAAGCAAATTAATTTAGTGGGCATGAAGTGTTGAGGAAACAGCATTAAAAATATCACGCCGAGTCTACTTTGCAATGTTGTCCTCACGTATATTTCACCGACGTGGGTACAGTCGGGCCTCACGTGATGTTGCTATTTTGGTGATGTTGTAAATGGAGTAGAAGTCATGAGTACCAGGAAAAGAACTTCTGAGGAGCGGACGGCAGGGCAGTTCCCATAATGAGCTGGGACACTGTCCTGGAATGACGCTGGGGTAAAAGCCCCATATTTTAGGTTCAAGTTCCAGTTTCATTCCTTCATTAGCTAAGTGGCAATAAGTGAATTTCCTAAATTATGTGAAAATCAAATTCTTCCTATGAGATATGGAGACAATAAAAGCTCTCGTGCCTCTACAGTACAGGATTCATTTCCATCTGAGATGCACAGACTCTAGCTGGGGCAGAGGGTGGTACGTGGCCGGGATGTGTCTCAGGGGGCTCTGTGCATCCCCTGACATGGGCAGCAAAACTCAGTATGTGTGTGCAGTTGTTTTCTTAGGAGAGAGCCCATAGCTTTCAACAGCCTTTCAAATGAGTTTATCATTACAGAAAAATTCCCAAGTTAATACCAACAACACAGCCAGTATTTATTATGTGCCAAGGACTGTTTTAAGTGCTTTCCTCTGTTAACTCATATAATCATTACAATTCAAAGAGGTAGGTGATACCAAAATACCTATTTTACTCATTAAAAAACAACTGAAGAAGTGAGACCCAGAAATGTACTTAAAGGTCTCACAACTCCTAAATGGTAGAGCTGGAATGTGAACTCAGGCATTCTTGTTTCAAAGTTAATTTGGTTTGCAAAGTAATGTCTTATTTTATCATTAAAATATATATATAAGTACATGTAAATTCTTAGAGAAAACAAAGAAAGGTTCTTTTTAAGTCAATAATATGTATGGTGCCAGGTGGTACTAGACTTATTAGAGGGATCACTTTGTAAGTTATATAAATGTCTAACCACTATGCTATACACCTGAAACTAATATAATATGTAGTTGGGGAAAAAAAAGTTGGAAAATTTTAAAAAGACTTTAAATAGCTAAATGCTGTATGGAAGAAATGAAATCAATGTACTCTGTTTCTGTAAGTTTTTTTTTAATATATAGTTTTCAAAATCTTAAAAGTTAAGGCTAGAATAAATCATATAGTTCAGTTCCTTGTCTCTTGAATTTAGGCCGGACCAGACATCAGGATATTTGCATGAGAGTGTGTGCATATGTGTGTGTGTATGTCTGTGTCTATATCTTTCTATAGTTTTAAACCAATGGATCCATCTAGCTAGATATATTGTAGAGCCAATCCAAAGTCACTTTGTGAAAATCTGCTATGAAAATCATCTCTGAAAACCATACTTCCATAAAAATGCTCATTATTTGACTCAGAGTATTTTTTTATTTTTTTTAAATAGAACTCTCAAATAATCAAATGAGGGCAGGTTAAAACACATGGGAAACAAAGTGGATTTCACTTTCCATTGTGTTGTCCTTAGCTATGTTTTTAAAAAATATAGACTGTTAACAAATTAATATAAATGTGTTTTTAATTTCTTTTTTCATGGTGTACCATGTGCTTCATTTTAATTCTACAGTGTTTTACATGTGATTTATTTTAATCACGTATTATAGCAAATAAAAATGTAGCACAAGATTTAATAAGTTCCTCTTGGAAAAAAGCTATTATAAATCTTAAACCAATTTTTAAAAATTTTCAATTTATTTCTCTGCTGTGGAAAACTGGGATGGGGCACTGATTGTTAGTAGTGAAATCCATGGCATATGTATTTATATTCTGCCTTGTTCCAGAAAGAATCAGAGGTAGCCTTCAAAATATAAAGTTATCCCAAACACAGGAGAGCACAAATTAAAATAGGAGAAGGAGAAAGCAAAGTAGAAGGAGAAGCGAAAAGGCTGGAGTGTGGAACAGAGTTGAGAATCAAGATATGTTAGAGTGGGCCACAGTCTGAATGAACTCTGGAACCTGAGTTTTGCTGTCCTGGACACACCCAGTCAATGTTCACTTATTCAGGGCAGGGTGTCTGGTCTGTGCCTCACCCCTGACCTGGCTGGCCTACCTTCTTCATTGAGTTACTGGTCTTTATGTAACATTACACCTTTATTTTATTCAGAAGGGAGAATCAAACCAGGTGTTTTTGCTGCTTATTAAACGTTCTAGTTCAAAGAAAAAAGAAAACAAATAAAAAACTAAAAATTGGTTGGCAGGAAACTAAAATGGTGCGTTTGGATATTCATATCCTCCATTTCCTATTACAAATTGTAGCCGGCAGTTAGATAGGCATGAGCAGGGCAGGAAGGATGGGCCAGGTGCAGAGCACTCCAGGAGCCTAGCCACAGGGCAAAACTACAAGCCCTGCAGGACCACTTCCTTAAGCACTGACTCCTGGAGATGACATCTAGGCCTCAGCTGTATTTCAGCTCCAGGGCAGAGAAGCAGCAAAAGCAGGGGGAGTGACACTGCAGCAGACACCAGGACCAGGGGCACTGACTAGTGAATCAGCGGAGACCATGCCCTGAGGAGACACACCAGGAAAGCTGATGAAGGCTCCTTTGAGCTCTTCCCCTGGGACCTCAGATGAAAGCCCTCAGGACAGAGGACCCAGGGAGGCTCTCTCTATGCAGCATGCCTCTGCCTTTCCCCACCCTCTTCTTTCCCCAGGGTGTCTCTCTCTCTCTCTCTCTCTCTCTCTCTCTCTCTCTCTCTCTCTCTCTCTCTCTCTCTCCTTGTCCTAACTTGTTTTCTGAGCCCATTTCTTTCTAAATAAACCTTTTTGTTATAATTTGTCTTGGAGGTTGCTGGTTAACATCTGCTGCTGTTTTCCCACCGCCAACAAAATCACTGAGAGTTGTGTTTTTCTTTAAACTAAGGCAGATTTTGGTACCATTTCATGGACTTTAGGAGTTTAAGTGATTTTTCCATTTTAGTAAAATTTGTCATTTGTGTCTCCTGAGATGTAAACAAATTTCTGGGGGGGGGGGAACCTGTAAAGTGAGGGACTCATCAATGCATGAGATAAACAACTGATGTACCTGGAAAATTATTGAGTGGAAGCACTGAAACAAATACCTGCTTTTCAATATTATAGATCATACTCTTTTCAAGTATTTATTGATGACCAAACACCTAACTACCAAATACCAATAGGAATAGAAAAGGTTGACACCAACTTAAACTAAAATAATTTTAAACCACAGCATGACCTACTTTTATGGTAATAAGCATAAAGCCATTGATATTTAGATTATAGTGGAAAAACAGAATAAGTAAGGACCAAAAAAAAAGTTTCCGGAAAGAGAAGAGAGCCAATCTAAAAAAAAGAAAAACAACTTCAAACAGAAATGGGACTCTGTCAAGGTGCACAGGCCTACAGGACGCTCTGGCTGAACTTGCCTGGATGTATTGGAAAATAGTACTTTAAAAAAAAGCATCATGTAGCTTAAGCAATCTTCCCCCATAAAAAATCAATTCTGCAACCTGCGAATAATGTTTATGCTCATTGCTAAATGGAAAAATTGTAAAATGGATTTTACCATCATGCTTCAAAGGCTAAAGAACAGTCAGTAAAAGAGGTTTTAATATGAGAAGAAAATACCTTGACAGTGTCCTTTTAATTTGATTATTTGCCTCAGTGTTCATAAACGAGGATGGAAAACAGATGCCAGACAGAAACATGGCCAGGGAAGAAGAAATAGTGAAGG
Organism: Myotis lucifugus; assembly: GCF_000147115.1. Lineage (NCBI taxonomy): Eukaryota > Metazoa > Chordata > Mammalia > Chiroptera > Vespertilionidae > Myotis > Myotis lucifugus. The sequence goes on from NW_005871187.1 coordinate 2,093,575, forward strand.
AAATAAGGTTAATTAGGATTCAATCAAAATGTAGGTACTGTGTCACTCTAAGGACTGCCAAAGATATTCGCTGTCAAAACACCAAACTCTCTGGAACACATTACGCTTGGGAAGGACAATTATTCAGCTTAGAAAAGTTATTATAATTCAACTGATCTCAGAATATATAATTCAGAAACTCCTCCCCTTTAAATTCATCTTCAATCTCTGAAGACTCAGGAAATATGACTAGAAGCAGAACAGAGACTGTATACATTGATTTGACCTTTGTTCTACTAAGGACGATTTAGATGTTTTTTCGAAGTGCAATCTGTATTCCTATGAAAGAGGGAAGACAAAATATTATAACTTTCTAGAAGAAAATCTACTATAAATTCCTAATGCTAGTAAATCTCATTCTTTTCAACCTTTATATTTTAGAGATAAATTTGGGGCCTTATGTATTGTAAGGGCGATAGATTTTACACTCATAAAATCTATCAGCAGTTCCTATCATCATCACCAGAGGTAATTATGAAGTTCACATCATATTTAAAAAGGAAAAGGCTTCACATCAGGTTTCTACCAAAAGCTGCTGAGAAAAGTCCCTTTTAGGCGAAAGCACCACACATGTGACTAAGTAATAAAACAATATGTTGGTAGTGGTGGTACTGGTGTGCACCCCCGCATTTACAAATGTTTGAAAGTGAGTCATTCCGCTGTTTCAGACCAGCATGTGATTCAGCTGACATTTCTGCAGAGCACATAAATAGATGGCCCCGCAGACATGTTGCCATGTAGCTGTAGAATTATTTCAGTCTGTCGGAGTTGTAACTTAAACAGTTCCAGAAATGCGGCCTCCAAAGCATGAAAAATATGATAGCTGGCAACGCAGGACGGACAAATGTCTGTGCCTGTTAACAGAATTCAAACATCTGAATATTTTTCAAGCTTGTTCTGTCACCAATGAAAGGCCAGATCCATCTGAACATATTTTCAGCAAAGCCTGGGCAAATAGATTTGGCTTAAAAAAAAAAAAAAGGAGAAGGTTATCCAGGCTGTCCCTAAAATAAATATTCTTCACTGCATCTACATTATATTAGTGTGTTTTTTAAATATGATAGTCCTTTATTTAAATGACTATTAAATAAAGGGTCATATTAGCTAAAATAAATATGGAAAAAAATTCATGTCAAATTTGCCAGAGGAAAAATAAAGAGAGGAAACATGTTGATCTTTTATAATGTTATGTGAAATACCTGCCTAATGTAGCCGCATTTAAAACTATAAAAAGATATGCATAGACAGGACGATATACTGCCATAGTAACTGAGGCTTTCTTTGGCACATTGACAGTGATGCTATTACAGGTGAATGTTCCCTTCTTTGTATTTCTTTTTCTATTTCCTAGCTAATATATGTTATTTTTGCAACATCAAAAAACAGTAAGATTACTTAAGCCCAACTATGACCTTCCTAAAATGCTCATTTGGGAAGGGAATTTTCCATGCACAACCGCCTCTGAGATGTTCGACTAGACATGCTCCTAGGAAACGACAAGGTCCGGGCTTCACAGACATACCTTGCTGCACGGAGCAAACCAGTAAATGAGAGCCAGGAAGGGCAGTCCCACGGCAACAGCGAGGACCACGAGGAACTTGACCGCCATCGTCTGCTGCCTCAAGCCGGACAGGTTCTCATACCAGATGGAGAGGAGCTGCTGCTGACAATTGGGATGGGCTACAAACTAGCAGGAAAGCGACAAAACATTTAACAGCTTGATTAAAGTTCAGCATAAACTATTTTCTTTTGTTCTAATATCTTGTTCTGTTCTTTCCCATGAAAAATATTGTTAGAATTAAGGAACAAACATAAAGCATCTAGTTGACAGCAAGCAAGATGGCAGGATGTTCTAGTATGTATTAGACAAAGTAGGAGATTCCAATTTATCAAACATTCCCTTCATAACAAATGGGCTTTCTTTCAAAGCATAAAATTTTTTTGAAATTTAATATTGTGAAAAGATCCATCAATGTTTTACACAAGGATGCTTATAATTATACTAGAGGACCGGTGCACGGATTCGTGCACAGGTGGGGTTCCTCGGCCTGCCCTGTGGACATCAGGCTGAAACCAGCTCTCTGACATCCCCCAAAGGGTCCCAGATTATGAGAGGGTGGTTCTTGGGTGACACACGCTGGAATCAGGCTCCCTCCTCTCTGGTTCCAGGTGCGTCACCCAAGAACCGCAGCTGCCAAGTCCCCACAGCTCAGCAGCTCCTGCATTGCACATCTGCCCCCTCATGGTCAGTGCATGTCATAGCTACCAGTCAGAGTGTCTGCCCCCTGGTGGTCATTGCGCATCATAGCTACCAGTAAGCCAGTCACTGCCCCCTGGTGGTCATTGCGCATCATAGCTACCAGTCAGCCAGTCAGATAGTCGCTTAGATAGATAGATATATAGATGGTTTTTTCAACTAGAAGGAACAATGGAAAGACCCTGCTAGTCCAGATGTTTAAATACTTTTTTTAAAAAAAGTATACCTTCTTTCATATATTGGCCTAAAACACTAAACTTATTTTATACTAAATTCTCATTTACATAAACAGGTCAGTTTATGGACTGCCTATTCTATTTCTGTGTCATAAACTCTTTCAATTAAAAAAAGCTTATTTTTTAGATTTTTTAATTCTCACATTAAATTTAGTAAATTAAATTTATTGGGGTAGCATTAGTTAATAACATTGTATAAGTTTCAGATGTATATTCTCTAATACATCATGTGTATACTGCATTTGCCCTCCTTGATCCTCTTCACCCACTCCCCACCCCTTCCTTCTGGTAGCCACCATACTGTTATCTGTGTCTATGAATTTACTTCACATATTTATTTTTAAAAATGATCTCTGCATAGAACAGAGGGCAACATTATTAATATACAAAAAGCAACAACCTTAAATAAAAAATCGGTAAAGAATATAAAATGTTACATAAAGGACAGGTTATTTAGAGGAACTATGATTGATTCCTAAGGATGGTTAGCCTCAAAGATAAAACAAGATATGATGTTTATCTTCTCAGAATGGTAACGTTTAATAATAACCAATATGAGAGGAAGAAATAAGCCCTGTCATATGCTGTTGGCCCGTGTCAACGGTGCATTTTTCTGAAGGGAAACTTAACAAATGTTTTGCAATTAAAAAATAAAAATTTGCCATAATTACACACCTGGGAATTTTGTTCATGAAAAAGACTCATGCATGTAAGCAAGCTACATAAACAAGTATGTTTTCTGTGGCATCCTAGAAGAACAATAACCAGCCTAAGGAAAATAATAAACACCTTTAAATAATAAACTGATTACATGAACAGAATGATATAACAATGCAACCTTTGAAATGGTAAAGTAGATGTTTATTTACTGATATGTGGAGATGTCTAAGATATAGATTTGTGGAGAGAAATTAAATGTTGATTCACTACTTTCTATACGAATTGGGAAACTAGAAAGGGGATACATCTATGCTATTTGAAAACTTACCATAAGCATGTATTACACTTATTATGCAACTTAGCTTTAAAAACTTTTTTTAAGAGATATGCCACATAACCTAAGAAAGCAGTCAAGAATTTTGGGGGGAGGGGTAAACCACATAAAAACAGGGAGAGAACATATTCCACAAATAAAGATACAGTTGGAGGAGATTCAAATGTACTCAAAAAGGAAGGGGAATATAACAACAAACAAGAACTGGAGTTGGGTTAAATAATGATGCCTTGTGATCTAGGCACACGAAAGTCGTGGTTATGTCATTAGTGAAGTACAGGAAAGTGGAATCACCCATAAGGAAGCCTAGACTTTTAAAAGACTGTCGTTCAGGGTAGGTTAGGTGTCTCATAAACAGACTCTCAGGATTCATTAGAGAATCTGCCAAAACCCAGCTCAGTTGAACGATGCCAACCAACCCTTCGTCCTTGTTTAGCACCAATACAAACGGAAATAATGTAAATAGGCTTCATGCCCGACCTTACTTTTTTTACTTCATATTTAATGGCAAGTTTTAAACGGCTGAGATTTGGGCGACTGTGGTCTCTGCCACTGTGGTGTATTTCAACATCCCCGTTCAGAATGGCCTCTACTTCTTCGGTGTTTCTGCACAGATCAAGGAGTCCAACAACAAAATCTTTGCACTGCATCGACAGTTTTTTGTAGTCATTCTAGGAAAGACAAAACAAACAACAGCAGAAAACAATAATGTAGAAGTAGCACCTTTTGCTATGATATTCAGTGGAATCTATCAGTCACTTGGCTTGTGGAGAAAAAAAAGAGAAAACTGTTTTCAGTTTACTGTTCTTTTAACACTGCTTCGTTGCTGTTCTGCTGAGTGATCTCTGAAATATCTTAGCACCATAAAGATTTTCTTCAGATCCCAAAAAAGGAAATGTGTCTAAAGCGTAATCAAAGTTATCAAAAACACCGGCTGATTCAGGAGAAATAAAAAATAAGCAACTTTTCCCACTACTTGGCATACATCATATCTCTTATGTTCATAACTTCATCAGCGAGGCACATAACAGACACTTGACAGGTCTTTGGAAGACTTTGTAAACTGTGTTGTTTCACTTGAGGAACAGGACTCGGGAGCGATTCCGGAGAAAAGCAAACACATGTCACTTACATATTTAATAAATAGTTATTGAGGAACTTTATGTGCCAAACACAGGGTCAGAAGGCAAGTCTAACATAAAGTCTACAAATTGGGGAAAAGAAAGTTTAATGAGAATGCTTTCATTGTCATTTATCACTGATGCCCTAGTATTATGCTGGCAAGATTTAGAGAATGCAGATCTTATTTAAACACCAAAATGCCTGTCAAACATATACAGCATGAATTCACATGTTCATTCGGGTCTTTTCTAATATTTCCTTCCTCTCTCTTCTATTATATTGAAATAAGACCATTTATAGCCCAACGTTAATCAAGAAACCTACTAGCTAGAGCTTGTTGCACTGTGAGAGGATTATATTATCGCATTTAATCTTCACAGTCTCTTCCTCTGTTATGTTAAATAATGTGTCCAACTACCCTGCAGCCACTAAGTGTCAAAATCAGGCTTACAACCGAATGCTGTTTGGCCCCCAATTCTTTGCCTTTAGGAATTATGTTACTTTATCTCTTCTTTGTATATTGCTTTCTACTTTCATCTTGAAGAACTGGGAGACAGGCAGGGCAAACACTACTCCCATTTTGCACATGAAAAAACTAAGGTCCCTTGAGTTTACACAGTTTCCGTGGCAGTGTCCCCCTTAAAGCCAGCTCTGCAGATTCAAAGGTAGCTGTCTCCCCCATCCTGAAGCCACCAATATGCTTTGGAATGAAAGGATCCCTTGGAAAGATCAAGAGAGAAATACGTTGGAAAATATGACTGCCTCTGGGCATCAGTCAATAAGGGATATTTTGGGGAAGTCTATAGGAAAAGAGCCGATACTGGGAATGTGGGAAACACCTACTAGGGCTCCTCTCTGCAAACCGTTCCAAGGGACCTTTCAGTTTAGTGACTTATAAACAGGCTACACATCGCTAACTGCAGGTGCAGACAGTTTATATAAAAGCAAATGGATAAAACAAATTATCTCTTAGCTGAGAATGGTTTCAACCAGTTCTAAAAAGGTATCTGGTTAGGTAGTATAAACAGAGGTACAAGGAAACAGCTTTAGCCTTTCCAAGGAATAGTCAGTTAGGGTCGTGGGGCCAGACACTGACATGTGGACATGCAGATGTACATATTCATTCACTAGACTCTAATTAGAAACTTGGACTTTCAGAGATAAATATCCCTTTAATCATATCCCAGGTCTTCTGATTTTCAGCCACATGATCTTAAAACCACTCTATGAGGCAAGTGCTCTCATTGATCTCATTTTACTGATGAGAAAACTGAGGTTTAGTGAAATTAAGTAAGTGTTAAAGAGATCACACACGCAAAGTTCATCACATGGTGATGAGCATGTAGCAAAGCATCCCATAAAATAAAATTATTTTATTTTATATCATCAAAGGACAGATCTGAAAACAGGCCATTTCCTGACATTTGTTAAGAGCCCATGGAGCTCTGACAAAATCTAATGCACCTAACCTTTCCTCTATGCAGAGCTCAGTGTGGGTGTAGCCATAGTCATTCAAAGGCAAAGGTGTAGTCGTCAAAGTCGGGCTTCTGTAAAACCCTAAGAAGGCTCATGGTGAAATTAGACATTTAAAAAAAGAGTTCGAGCCCTAGCTGGTTTGACTCAGTGGATAGAGCGTTGGCCTGAGGACTGAAGGATCCTGGGTTCAATTCTGGTCAGGGGCATGTACCTCAGTTGCAGGCTCGGTCCCCAGTAGGAGGTGTGCAGGAGGAAGCTGATTGATGTTTCTCTCTCTCATCAAAGTTTCTAACTCTCTACCCCTCTCCCATCCTCTCTGTAAAATCAATAGAATAAAATAAATAGAAATAAAAAGAGAGTATGACCCATCGCCTGTGGGTGACGCTTTTGAGAGAATCCACATGGACAAAAAGTAAAGTGCAGGAGCTTTGCGCTGTTTCACAACTTGTTTCCAACTTGCTGCTGATTCTCAACACATATTCTCAAGGGGGGGAACAAAACTCCATTTTTAAAAAATAAAAAATAAGACTCTGTTTTTAGAAATCTATGCTCTTTCTTTCACCTTGGGGATCCATTTACAAATGTTTTCATATTTTAAGGTCTCGCAAATTGACGTGAAAGCTCACTCAGAAGGAAATGCTGGCAGCAGTTCATTAGCAGATGCAGCGGGGAATTTGGTTCCTTGAAAAGAAAAGGGAAGCTGGCTGGTTGATTTAATTCTGGGTCAGGTCTTTGGGTCACATACCCGCACCGCACACTATGAATCAGAAGTGTGTGCTCGCCTATTAACCTTTGAGTTGAAAAAAGATGACTGATAATGGGCTAACAGAGCTGAGTTTAAGAGATTAGAAGACATAAAAATGTCCCTGGTAAAATTATCTTTTCAAAGGGTCATCTTAGTTGCATATTTCACAGTAGAAGAGATGTTAAGGTCTGTAATTTTAATGTCTGGCTCTCCTTTTTGTATAAAGATTGAAGTTTGTTGATAGACATTAACAGGGGAAGGGCATGCCTTAATTCTCACTGATGAACTGTCCAGGCTTTGAAGAAGGGCAGACCTGGGTTTGAAACTAATAGCAACCACTTTGAAACTAGCTGCATGGCTTTGGGCAAATGACTTAATCCCTTAAAGCCTCAAAATTCTCAAGTGTAAAATGAGGATAATACGAGTACCCACTTTCAGGGTTGCTAGGAAGGTTATTCCAAATATGAATGCCAACTTCCTGGTAATTATTAGGATTACTAGAGGCCCGGTGCACAAATTCGTGCACCAGTGGAGTCCCTCAGCCTGGCCTGCAGGATCACGCTGAAACCAGCTCTCTCACATCCCCCGAAGGGTCCTGGACTGCGAGAGAGCACAGGCCAGGCCAAGGGACCCCACCAGTGCACTATCAGGGCTGGGGCCAGCCGAGGAGGGACCGCAGGAAGGCTCCAAGGCGTGTCTGGCCCATCTCACTCAGTCCTGATCGGCCGGACCCCAGCAGCAAACTAACCTACCAGTCAACCGTCTGCCCCCTGGTGGTCAGTGCACATCATAGCGAGCAGTTGAGCAGCCTTAGCATATCATTAGCATATTACATTTTGATTGGTTGAACAGCCTACTGGTCGACCAGACACTTAGTATATTAGGCTTTTATTATATAGGATGTATCTTCCTCTCTCAAGTAGGTTCAAACATCCTTCACAGCAATGACTATTATAGATCTTACTCATGTTTGAGTCCCCACATCCTAGTGCAGCTTGTGGCACACAGGAGGTAATCCAAAATTTTGTTGAGTGATGTAAAGAAAGGAACATGGCTGGGTACAAAACATACCTGGGTTTTTATTCTTGCTCTACTGCTTAATAGCTATGTAATCTTAGAAAGGTTACTTTATTTTCTGGCCCTCTGTGAATTTCTCCTAATTATGGAGAACTCAATGGCTGCTATATCATAAAGTTATAGTGTACATCACTTAGAATAACTCATAAAACTCAAAAAAGGTATTTTGCCTCCTTTCTCTTTGGCCTGGATCCCAGCCCTGTGCTTCTGATGCTGTGATTCTGCATTGTAGGCTACTGAGTACTTTAGTGACACCCTTTGTCACCCAGCTAAGGTCTGATAACAGTTACACTGCCTTTCTGCTAACAAAAACTACTTTTCAGCCCAGTCAGTTTCTTAGAGGATATTTCTCTTTCAAACAATGCCAGACATTTTAAACATCTGCACACCAGAACATAGCAACAGTTTAAAAACAGACGAAGCAGGAGTTTCTCTACCTTCCCAGTTCTCAAAGTCAACAGCAGAGGCAGCTGGAGGGCCGTGTGCATGAGTGGGCACAGATCCCTGGGGGGACATGAAGGATCTGCAAAAGCTCCAGAAAGCTACTTATCCAGAATGACAGGGAAGGTGACAATCCCTGGAGCATAAAGAGGTGATAATTGCCCTAGCTGGTTTGGCTCAGTGGATAGAGCATCGGGCTAGAGACTGAAGGGTCTCCTTGGTTGCAGGCACATCCCCAGTAGGGGGTGTGCAGGAGGCAGCTGATTGATGCTTCTCTCTCATCGATGTTTCTAACTCTCTATCCCTCTCCCTTCCTCTCTGTAAAAAATCAATAAAATATATTTTTTTAAAAAAGAGGTGATAATAGGGTCACATTGTCTGTTACCACAAATGACCTAAGCCAGTGGTCGGCAAACTGCGGCTCACGAGCCACATGCGGCTCTTTGGCCCCTTGAGTGTGGCTCTTCCACAAAATACCGACTTCTGCGCATGGGCCACGAAGTTTCAATCGCACTGTACGTGCGCGCCCGCACGTGGTATTTTGTGGAAGAGCCACACTCAAGGGGCCAAAGAGCCGCATGTGGCTCGCGAGCCGCAATTTGCCGACCACTGACCTAACGTATCAATAAGTTCAAAAAGGGTTTGAAGACATAAGTCATAGGTACATATTGAGATGCTAAAAGAAAATTAGGAATTTAGGAGAATGAACTTGCTGACAAAACCATCCCTGGTATTGATTTCCTTGTCTGTGAGATTATTCTACCTTATCTGAGCTTAGTCTTGAGTCAAGGAGAGAAGCCAGGAGTCATGTTCTCTTTGTTATCAAAAAGGTAAGTTGTGGGTATTTCTTTTTTTTGTTATTATTATTGATTTTGTATTTGCTGCAAAATTTAGACTTAGCCCAAGTTTAAGGTGGCTGAGATCTCATGTGGCCAAAGCAAAAATTTATTGTTAAAAATTTAATATGAAAGTTGAATTTGAATGGGTAAAAAACTTTTGAATTTCATTTCTCGCCATTCTCTTTAAAGACATGTAGTCCCTCAGGCCTATTAATTTTCTTTTATTCCTGTGGCTTCATCTAATTGTTAGATTTCTGTGGTTGCACCTCTGCATGGAGCCAGCTACAGACCTGGTGATATGGGTAATAAATGCAATTTGTTCAGTTTAAGAGATTCAAAGTGCAAGATTAAAATTGCCCATGAAACTCAATAGCAACTCCTCTGGCCTCTTTTATTAATGGACTATAGCAAGCATGTCAAACTCCTGGCCCGTGGATCACATGCAGACCACAATGAATATTTTTGTGGCCCAGCCAATATAACAGTATGTAAGAAACGTTTTAATAAAAATTTCGTAACTTTTTACAATATCCTGTTATACATACTTATTAATCACGAACTACAGCCCTAACCGGTTTGGCTCAGTGGATAGAGCGTCAGCCTGAGGACTGAAGGGTCCCAGGTTTGATTCCGGTCAAGGGCATGTGCCTTGGTTGCGGGCACATCCCCATTGGGGGGTGTGCAGGAGGCAGCTGATTGATGTTTCTCTCTCATCGATGTTTCTAACTCTCTATCCCTCTCCCTTCCTCTCTGTAAAAAATCAATAAAATATATTAAAAAAATAAAAATAAAAAAATAACGAACTACAACATTCACTAATGACTGATTACTATAATCGTGTTGCATTCATTTCCCTTACACGCCTTACACGCAGGCACATCATTTCTCTCCACTAATACTAGCAGCGAATATTTTAGCAGCCGATTGGCACGTCATTAGTCTTGGACTGACTTGTTTGGTGTGCACAACAGGAAATATTTTGCTTTCAGAGAACAAGAAAAATAGATTTATTTGCATTATGCTTATTAATTTGAGGGCTTATTCAGTGTCTGGTAAGTTAATGTTCAAGAAAAAAATATTAATTTTTATTAAAATGTTCTATTATTTTATGTTAATGATTACTCATTTATTTCAGCCTTTTGTATTCAGCATGTCTCTATCGAAATAAACCTACATTTCTATGAAAATTGAAGCTTTTGTTTTTTTGTGGCCCACAGAAACTTAAACCTTGTTTATTTGGCCCATGTTAGCCTTTGAGTTTGACATGCTTGCACTTCAGGCTACTGTGGAGGGGAGAGTCTGGGAGAAGCTTAGGAAGTTATATGTTAGAGCTTACAAAAATCTTTGTGAAAGATCATATACTCTGACTCACAAAATAGATTAGTTGCCTTCAAACTGCAAAGACTTTCCAGGGACCATAGAACATTGATAGCTTTAAGAGAATCAATTTCCAGATCCTCAATTTTCCTCAAACTGATTCCTTAAAATATATATATTTTTCCCTTTTACAAAAGAATTCTCCACTCTTACCCACCCATGTAGCCAGCAATAAGGAATCCCCCTTTAATGATTAATCCAGGTCCCATCGACCCTGAAGGGTCCTTGAATTTCCCTGTCCTAATTAATACACATCTCTGTTGAACTTAATGCTTAGTCATAGAAACACAACGTGCTGGTTCATGTTAGGATGTTCTGAATTTAGAAGCATGATACTGTGTGGTGACAGGAACAATGATAACTTTTGTTTAATATATTTGTCCCTTCATTCTCCAACAACTGTCAAAAAACACACTGAATGAGTGTCTAATGAGACGATGGCAGAGAAGGCTTCATTCAGTAGGGAATACTGAATATAAAAATAAATTGTTCGTGTACTTAAATGTAAGTGTGATTCTTCTAAACTAGCATTAACACTCATCTTTAGGAGTGTATCATTAGCTAGAATAAAAGGCATCTCAAATGGCCAAGGTAGAGAACAATTAGTGAAGATGATTCTTTTTAACGTGACTTTGGATGGATTCCAGAACTCAGAAGTTTCCTAGGACATAGGCTAACACATATGGATAAAACTTTTATGTGATTTCTTTCCGATCCACTATGTGTAATTTAGAAAGGCAGTTATTGAATCATATCAAGAAATATTTATTCTACCTATAGTCAATGCTTTTTAAATTTTATTTTATAAAATCTTTAATAATTTATATATCTTATTAACAAAAACTAAAGTAACATGCTAGCTGCCTCACCATGATATTCTTAGCAGGATATACCTTTTAATTTCATTAAATATATAACAAAAGTGTGAACACAATTAATCCCACTAAAAATTCATTTCCAGTAAGAGTTGTGCCATATATTCAAAATTTACTTTTCAAATTTTGTATATATTTGTTATATTAAACAATGGTGTTTAATGTATGCAGTTTTGTTCAAATGCACAAATAATAGATGTGAAATTAATTCTTTCCAGAATATTTTTAATGCCCAGAGCCTATGTCTCTCAAGTCAAACTGTGACCTCCTGCAGCTGGTTCATCTTTCCGACCTCAGCAGCACTGATCACCATGCTCTGAACACAGAAACAGTGTTTTATAGGAGAAGGAACCTAGGTTTCAGAGTACAGCACAGCTGGATTCTGATCCAGCTGTCATTTACCAGTTGTGGATCTTGGGCCTTACTTATTAACCTTTCTATACCTCCATTTATCGATCTAAAAAGGAAGCAATGCTTCTCAAGGTTGTGGTAAAGATTAGACATAATAACTGTAAAACGTCTACTGTATATCAGAATATCTCTAAATGCTTGCCGTCACAACTTTTACTACGTATAATTATAACAAAGAGCTTGTTGAAAAAAAATGTAAAATTGCCTACTGTCCACAGTAACTAGCACAGTGCTGAGCACACAGTGGAAGCTTGTAAATGTACCTTGACTGTGACCTGTGGAGAGTGAAGTCCTTATTGTTAAAGACCCACCTTGAACTCTTTCTCGATGTTGGCCAGCACTGCCAGCTCATTGCTAAGCTCTAAAGCTGTCATGACCGGATCTTCGCTAGACAAAGACAGGTAAGCTGGGCTTGCCAGGCCTTTGTAGGCGTTAATCCTAGATCTGGAGTGGCTAAAGGAGTCATGTTTCTGTTTCTGGTTGCATTCGCTGCACTTGCAGAAATAATCGTGAGGCCGTTCGATCCGAGCACCCTTCCGCAGGAGGGTGTGCACGATTTCATATTCCTGGCAGTGGGCGGCCAGAATGACTGGAGTCACGTCATGGGAGAAGCGGGTCCCATCCTCATCGTAGGCATAAAAGTCATCTTGCTGGAGCTCAGACTGGCTGGGGCTGGTTGCTAACCTCTTTCCTTCAGCAAAAGCTGGATGGCTGAGAATGGCTTCCACGATCCGAACATAACCTTTGCTGATAGCTAGAAGCAAGGCGTCCCCGACACGAGACAGGTTTTCTTTCTTGAGGAGAAGTTCTGTAATTTCCAGGTGCTCGTTGGCCACTGCCAACTGCAGGGCGTTCTGGCCCATGTAATCCACGCAGTTCACGTTGAGTGTGAGGCATTCTTCCAACATCTTTCTCACCACTGGGATGTTGCCATACTCAGCTGCATCTAAAAAGCGTTCCTCCTCCGCAGATAGGCTTGTTGAGCGATCACTAAACATGTATGCTGGTCCTCGGTTAGCTAACCTTCTCCCCTTCTCACGGAGAATTGTCTGCCGCCGGTGGGCCAGTCTGTTGTCGGTGCCTCGGCTGTAATAAAGTAGAAAAAATGTGAACAAATCATATTAAGAGCAATTTAGTGTGCCAAATGACTTGCCATCTAATGCAATCCTCAAGTATATTAGATGTTGTCTCATTGTCTCTGGAACAACTATAGTATAAAATCAAGATGCATTTTCCAGGGCTGACCAACAGACCCCGAGTGACGGATGAATGATTACTCTGACACAGGTTTCTGTGCTTCCCCACATGCATTTATCTGTTCATGGACTCCAAGAACTTCTCCTTTAAGAAAGCCAAGCACTTTGCATATTTTAACATTCCAATCTGGGGTGAAGACTGGCGATTCCCATATTCTCTCTGTGCCATTCACATAGATATTAATACACGTTTTTCAATCACAGATGGTATAGGCATAAAAAGACATATAAGCAGTCACCATTGTGATATAGAGTATGAAAATATTTTTAAAAATTAGAAAAATAGCAAGTCCATTCAAATCAACATGTACTTACTGAGTCCCTCCTATGCTAGGGCCAGACATTGTATAAGGCCCAGAAAAACCAATGTGGAAAAAAAGGGGAAACATTTCTGCCCTTATAACTCTTGTATTCTAACGGGAAATGGGCAATTAGCACAATACCTTGTTATCAGCTGTTTAATTTTCATGATAAACCTAAATAGCAGGGTCATCTAACTAGGCTTATAGGAGAAAGTGAGTTGCAAAAATTAGGAGGATGAGTAGGAGTCAGGTGACAGTGTGTTTGGGAAGGTGAGACAGGGTCAGGTTCAGCTGAAGAGTTTTCTCCAGGAGAGGGACCAAGTACATGCTATGGCATGGATTTCATTGACAGGGACCACTCATGCTTGGACTCTACCAGGTATTGTTATCACATTATTGGAAATTTGAGACAACTGTGATCAAGGTGGGAAGGAATTCTTCTATGATGGGGACAGTTTTCAAAGAAGTGGTCAGCCTTCAATGTGGATCTTCAGTCTGTGATTCCTCCTCTGATGAAAATTCTACAGTGGGGATGTTTTTTTCTTATTGAGTCATAATTTTATGTCTTAAGGCCTTTTTTTTGCTAGAAGAGTACAAGCCTTATCACTATCACTAGATAACTATTTATAGGTAATTGTTAGATAACTACAGTGGGGCCTTGACTTACAAGTGTCCCAACTAACGAGTTTTTTGAGATACCAACTGTCTCTCTGCTGATTTTTTGCATTGAGTTGATATTGATAGAGTAATTTGAGTTAACGAGCTCCTTAACGAGCTCCATATATACATATATATATTAATACATATATATATTTTAGTTTTAGCTTTTTGAGGAATCTCTTCTGTAGCCTTCTGATCTTCCAGTCTGAACTGGTTGTTGTAAATATTTAATGAATCATGTTGTCTTTGAATCTTGTATCACCCCAAAGATTCTCATTGGGTTCGGAAAGTCTTTCTCCATTAGATTCTAGTTTTTATAGTTGCTATTGAGAAATATGATTCTGGATATTCTCTTTGTGTCCACCTGAAATTACATGATCTTTATTGGAGGGAATCTCTTTTTCTCCATAGTTCTGGGCATTCAGTAAATCTTTTAATGGAAAAATGTGTTCTTTCTGAGAAACATTTTCTATTTATTTTCTGAAAATTTTGTTTTCTCCTTTGAGTATCGTTTCTGGAACTTCTTTTTGGATGTTGGACATTCTGGATTTACTTTTTAACTTTCTTATCTTTTCTTTCCTATTTTCCAATTGTTTATTGTTTTGCATTATACTCTGGGATACTTATTTGATTGTATGCTACATATTTTTTTTGAAAAATATTTTTGCTCTTAAGGTTTTAATTTTCAAAAGCATCTTTTTGTTCTTCAAATGTTTCTTTTTATAACACCTTTTCTGCCTTCAAGAACATACTATCTTGCCCTAATTTTAGAGATATTGTGATAAAGACTACACAGATCAGAAAACTTCAGAGAATTTACTCCTAAGTTGCTCTTTACTGTTTGTTCTTTATATTTTGCATTAGAGTTTTTCCTCAAATAGCTAGTGATTTTTAAATATTCTTTTCCATTTAAAAAATAATGATTAATTCTAATGTTTTTACAAAGACAGTAAAATTTTCCCTCAGAATTAGCCAACTCTAATGTTGATTTTAGCAGAAGGTAGTCCTTGGAGGTGAGTTTCTAGAACAGCAGCATTATTTCTGAGTTAACAGATGGATGTGGTCACCAAAGAACAACCATCCATCATCTTCCTTCTGAAATTCTGAGCTCTCTTCCTTTCTCTCTGACATTTTTCTGGCTTCTAATAACCTCTTTAGCCTTTCATTTCCCCTCTTGTCTTCTATATGTACTACATTTTATAATTTCTGGTGTATATAAGAGGAAGTTCAATAATTAGGGGGAGGAGAGGTGTCTGCTGAACATAGATAATGCTTTAGGGAAAAAAACTATTAAAAATAATGGGAAAAAGAGCAAGGATTGTGAGATTTCTAAAAGTGAGATGAAAGTACTGAAATTAGAACTTTCAAGAAAAGTTCTAGTGTAACTAAAAAAAAAAAAAAGATATAAAATTGACACAAATTAGTACCAAGTACCAAATACCAAGAACCAAGCCTCTTTGCTCTCTTTCTTCCTAAAAATGGGAGAAATAATTATTCTAGCCTATGTTACAGGATTATTTCCAGGGTTAATTGAAATTATAATTTGGAAAATGCTTAAATTGGGATTTCATTGTTTTTCATGGCTAAGGGAATGTGCATTTATATGAACAAGAAGAGACTGACTTTTCCATTTTTCAGCTGTTATTCAATTAGAAGACCCACAAAAAAGTAAGAACTGTAATGGTAATTGATGTGAATGGTTTTTGTCTTTTTATAGAAAGAACAAATACAATCAGTAGCCTTACTCATATCTCAATTTTTAATCTGGTTTCCAAAGTTTTATTTGTCCCTATAACACCTCTAAATTTACACTAAGGTGGAATGTATGCCTGAGTTGTCTTTAACTCTAAAATCTTAAAGTAATTATTTATGATTTAAATGCCTATTGATTTGAATAAGGACAAGTTCTATTTTTAGCAAACCACTAATCTTAAAGCTATTTCCTCTTTTGTTCTAAAGTCATGGGTTTCACACCTATAACTTCCATCCTTCCAAAGGAACAGCAAAGACATTTCCACACAAAGCGTTATCTTCGATTTTAAAGCATCTCCTATCTCTTTCATTGGGACCACAAATATTAAGCATATGAAGTGACATCATGATGTTTTTAAAAAGACCCAGATTATCACTATCTCTTTAACACTCTGTCAACAGAAGAGCCAGATGTAGAATGTTTGTGGAGGCATGTACGATTGCGTTAGGAGGATGACCACTGGCACAAGGTAGGCAATACTCCTTGCCTGGGTCCTGAGAGAACGGGAAAGCTGCTTGCATGTTGACTGAATAAAATGCATGCTCTGCTGCCTCTGTGTCCTCCCTAAGAAGAGCAAAAGGCTCTATGTATATTATTTTGTCACAAATGTTGTTGCTTAATCCCTGATTTTTGGACATAAAAGCAAAAGAAAAGCAAACCTAGAGGTGCTAGGTGATAGCACCTGTCTGAGAATGGATTTTTAAAGGCTATATAGTATAGAATTCCTCATTAATTGCATATGTAACCTAGAAAAATATCTGCTAGAAAAAGAAACAGCCTAGAGCACTATATCAACAAAAGAGATAGTTTCATTCCAGCTAAAGGGCACACTTTTGCTAAGTCTTCTACCAGTATTTAAGGAAAACATTTATTAAGAACGTTTCTTCATCCATTTAGCCATATTCAGCACAGTTTTCTACATTTTCATTCTGTATTTTTTAAAATCTGTTTAATCACACACAATATACATGTAAATACCAGTTCTAGAACACAGCGTAACTAGCAGCTGCCCCCGTGGTACTCAAATATTGATTCGATCATGAAAATCAACAGTTTTTGCATACCTCATTGTCCTGAATCTCTCTGCTGGTGAAATAGTGTCTGTTGCCCTGGACAGTGAGAGATGGAATAATCCATCTCTATTGAAAACGCCAGCAACACAAATTAGCCTCTGAGTCGAATGGACTGTGTGCTTGAGTCCAGAGCATGTGCAGTAATTTCCTGTACTTCCTGTTCAAATCTGATGCACTTTCACCAGATGGAACGCCTACAGACTAAGCACTATAGGAAGCATCTAGCTTAACTTTCATTCTTTGCTTCAAGGATACTTGAAATATTTGAATTAGAGTACAATTCCACTAAAGCAGAAGTGTTAGGGATGTAAACGATACGTAACTATTCCAGGTAGCATGGAAGAGCCAGAAGAGTAGATTTTAAATTCAGCCTTGGAAAGTGAATATAAAGGAAACCCCAGAATATGCATCTTATTACCTACACACTTCCCCATGGGAAAACATTGGACTGGGATATTTAGAAATTAACAATCAACACAACTAGTAATTTTGTAGACTACTTTTAGGGGGATGAACGATAAAAAGTTTCATTCTAATTTTATAAAAATGAGACTGTTATTACTGCCTACTGAATCTCTGGTCACATACCCATCTCCTTTCCTCAGGGTGGAAGGAGTACTAACCAATTAAAGTGGTTTTCCTTCGCCTCCTGAGAGCAGTGACTGCTTTGCCTCGTTCACCGCTGGATCCCCAGTGCTCAGCAGAAAGGAACATTGCAAGCACTTTGAACATAACTGTCAGATGCACGAATTCCTCTTGTCAAAGGAATAAAGTTCAAAGCCTGTTTGTTCCCTATGAAGCCGACATCAAATCACTACGATGTACAACCCTACAAACAAAAAAAGCAACAAAACGTAAAGGCTGAACCACAGCGTTCCCCCGTGTATACATAGTATTTTATATTCATTTCAAATAAGCAGCAAGCTCTTCAGAGAACGAAAGAAGTTGAAAGGCATCTTTTTTTAATGACATCCTTGCGATTAGTTTTTAATCCGGAACTGGAGAATTTCTTGTCCTTGAAAGCAGGACTAATATTCTCTCATCTCTTCTGCTCTCTCTGCCTACCTTTGATATTGCATATAGAGCATAACTACCCATCTTCACAACGCATCACTAAACCCCTTTAACCTCCAGATAGGTTTTGATAGAAATTATTTTAATTCAAGCAGCTCTGATTTTCCCCATGGACCCCTCTCATTTCATCAAATACTAACTTCCCATTTGATCAATCACACATCACACCACTGCCTACTACTTCGTAAGCAAAGTAGCCTGAACTGTTGGTCACTTTCAGTTGGGAGCCAGCAAGAGTATGACTGAAAAATGTCTTGTGCATATTGCGTGTTTTCACTTGTCAATTTTTACCACCAATTTGTGTATAAGTTAGAAACCTAACTGTGCCAGAGAATAAAAACAAGAGTAAATCATGGAACAGTTACAGAAACGTGACTTTTTGTAAAACAACTAAGTCCAAAACATCACTGTTTCTTTTCAGACGGCGGTTGTGGTTTATTTCATGTGTCACATCTTTCTTCTTTAGCAGATTTCTGGGTGCATGCTTTTATTTTGATCTATTTTAATAGAGTACTCTTGGGAATATTAAAAAGTTTATGTGTAATACAAGCAAAATATACCCCAATTATCTTATCAAATAAAAAGGTTTAAACTCTTTGCTTCTATTATCAGCAGCTGTCATAACGCATATTTTCCCATTCCACAAACAACTTCTGTGTAAGACAGAGTCCAGGCAGGAAAAAGATAGGAAACTTAACCTGAGTCATCTGAGGGGTTTACTGAAGAGATTCTGGGAATGTGTGGGCAGGAGTTAGGGAAACTCAACATGGTGGCCTGCAATACCCAGGTCTAGGCCAGTGTAAGCTACACCCAAAGGGGCATAAGATGGGAGCCATTACCAGAAGTTAAAAAGGGTGATTGTAAGGCAAGGGCTGCTTGATAGAGTGTCTGACATTTAATAGCGGGTAACAGCCGACCCTCAAGGAGAGATCCAGGGGAACTGGTACCCTGACCACACTCTCCTGCTCTCTGCTATTCCACATGCTCTGTACCGAACCAAACGTCTGTGGCCACACAGGACCGCTATGCCGGAGGCAGAGGGCAGTCTGCAGATGGTGGAGAGTGGACCAGGAAGCCAAGAAAACAACACCCAGCACACACTCTATAAGTGAACTTGACTGCCATGATTAACTCCTTCAGAAATCACTGATGAAGACATTTGCACAAAGAAAATGGTAAGTGTGCAATTGTCTTATTGTAAGTCACTGATGCACCATCGGTTCTCATCTTTCTGAGCTTATTTCTCCCTTCTATAAGCTGTCAGGAAAGACACCCACATTCAATTTCAGGCAGTCCATTATCTTTAAAAACGAGCCTTTAAGATTCATCCATCTGCATTGTAGGTTGATGCTCAGATGAGAATGAACAACTCTGATTCTGAGGGTGAGAAGGAGGGTGTGATGGCATAGAAACATTCAGAATTACTAAAATTGTGCATACAGCACAAGCCCAAGCTGCTGACTGTTGGAGACAATGGTGCTAAGGAAATTAACTTAAATAATAGCTCTGCAACGTACTCTCAACCTCTACCACAGGGCTAGCTCCACTGTTCACAGAGCAGATTTAAGTCTATATGAGCCCACATGTTTAAGGGAGTTCAAGTGTAGAGAAAGAGGAGGTTGGACAATGCAGCGCATTGTTCAGTTTATTCAGGAATAAAATTTGTGAAATGCCTTCCTTTGCTGATAAGTATGGCTTTAGATACCACTATCAAATCTCAGCTCCACACCAGAATCTTAACAGTTCATTCATTCATTCATTCATTCATGTATTTATTCTTTCAGTTATTAGTTCAAATATTTACAGTTCGTGCTAGACACATGAGAGATACACCAGAAAAAAGACACTTACGTATGGCAGAAAAGAGAGACGTAAGCAAAAGATTACAGGGCAATAAATGTTATCAAAGGAAAGGTGTGATGACCTATGTAACTGAATAACAAATACTTTCAACTCAGTCTATGGGTCAGGGAAAGCCTTCTGAAGAGATGCCTCTTATTCCAAGAATGAGAGAGAAGTTAGCAGAGGGGAAAGAATGGAAGAAGCCCTCCAGGCAGAGAGAACCACACTTGTATAAGTCAATAGTCCAGAGAAAGCAGAAAGATGTCCATTAGAGCTGGAATTCCCTCCTCCAGGGGATTTCTGATTCTTGGCTCAGTTTAATTGGAGGTTGCGGGCTCAGGGTTAGAGCTGGAGTCTGGCCTCCATTGCTGTCCTCAGTTCAGCAGTTAGGACTTACACCGTAGGTCTGAAAAGTGAAAGTTTAGGTAACTCTCAAATAGCTAAAGATGCCTATTTAGGAGAGTCAAGCTTCAGAACTCATGTATTGGGTCTTTGGCTCTGGGAGTTTTGTTCTCAAGCTTTAGGAGCTACATAATTCAAGGTCCCAAGCTCAGAAAAATTAAGGATAAATCTAGGGCTGCTGAGAACTGAGTCCTGAGGGATCTGGACTTGAGGCAACTCTGGGGAGCCATGGGAAATATTGGGAGGAGCATAGCTTAGAAGGAAAACGCGCTTTATTAGGAATCCTGGCTCTGCCACCTACAAATTGTGTGATCTCTCTGAGCCTCAGATTTCTTAGCTAATCAGTGGATGTGTGAGGCAGGGAAGGGGGAATAGTTCCTTTACATGGTTACGATGAAATTGGTGATTTGTGAAATTCAACTTAAAGTAATTCCATCTCTCACCTATTATGGATTTCAAATCATAATTGTTCAATGCTTTCCAGTTTTAAGATGTTCTGCTTAATAAGCAAAATGAAAGCTAAGTAGCTATTAAATAGCTTCTCTTTCCCCGATGCCATCTCTTGCATTTGTACCATGTGCCCAAACAACCGATTGATCCTCCCTTTTTTGTTGTTGTTTTTCCTTGCTCTGTACATCAATATGGCTAAAAAGGCACTTGTGCAAGCATGTCAAACTTTCAGCCGGCGGGCCACATGCAAATTTGACATGCTTGCTAGTGTGTGTGTGTGTGTTTGTGTGTGTGTGTGTGTGTGTTTGTGTGTGTGTGTGTAACTTTCAGCATATTTAGTGTTCCCACCTTGCTAGCACTGTTCTTAAACTGTATTCCATTCTTTTCTCTTTCCTCTTCATTCCTTGATTGTGTATTTCCCTGATGCATTTGTATACGTGGGCTCTTAAAACCTGAACTCATGTTCATATTCTCGTACCAAGTCCAAGGCCAGGCACAAAATGTCTTATGAATCTGCAAATGAATGAATAAGTAATAGAAATAAAAGAGCATGAAAACAAAAATGAATGGAGAGCATCTTGTTTTGTCACATTTTTTAGGAGTTTCCCAACTATTTCATTCCGTATCAAGAACCTATTTTTTTACTGTACAGTTAGAATGTCACTTGCAATCAATAACCAAACGTGTACCGACCACACTACACAAGCTACCTCTGCAGTCAGAGAGCTATTTTTTTAAATAAGTGTATCCTGTATTTATGAAGTATGGGGTTCAGAACAAGTTACCCCAAGATGTGCCTCAGTAGTATGTGGATTGTTTTGAGCTAAAGGTAACTGGGACATTGCAGGCTCAAGAGAAACTTCTGCCCCCTGCCTCAACCATCTAGAAGAATTGAAATTAGAAGCCTGGCCCATGATAAGAGTTATCACCAGAAATGGCTTTTTTAACCAATCTATGGCAGGGAAAACAAATTCCTGAACATGTGCTTTCCCTGCTGGGACCTTCTGAACCCCAAGGCACCTCACTCATCCCACACTCAGTGTGTCTCATCAACCCATGTTCCCTTTCTGGTTCTGGACCCCTGGTGCATGTGGGGTCTTTGGCTTTCTCACATGTGTGGGGTTCCCATACAGATGTATGTATTAAATTTGGTTATTTTCTCCTGCTAATCTGTCTCATGTCTATTTGATTATATGACCAGACATAAGAACCTTGAGGACAGAGGAAAGTTTGTTTGGCCCCCACAGGGATAAACATAACTCTTCATAATGTCCCTGCATCATTTAGGCAGCTGAGGGGAATGGAGACAGACCACTCTGTAGATGTAACCCCATGTGCTTCACTTTCCACAAACTAGCAGTCTATGCATTTAGAATTTCTCCTATCAGAGGGATGCAATCTCATTAAGAACACACCTGTTTTTAGATCATGGGAATAAAAGAATTTTATATTTCAATATGAAAATGGTCACAAGACTAAATCACCCAATTTTTACATACTAACTTGATACAACTAAAATCTTTCAATAATTCACAAGGCCCGCTTTTAAATGGGCTGATACCTTTGAAATAAAGGGCAAAGGGTTCAAACGTATCATAAGTAGTAAATGTTGCCCAATGACTTTCAAAATTCATCTGTATTCTATAAAGTTGACCTTTATACCATTCCTAGCATCATAATGTCTGATCTTTAAACTGTACAACTTTTTTTCCTCATCCAGTGCACAAATTCATAAATTTCTATCAAATACCCCAGATTCACAGTGGTTAAAAACACAGATGCTGGAGTAACAATAACGTGATTCCAGTTCTGGCCATTTGTTGACTCTCTGGCTTCATCCAAATAAGGAATATAATGCTTCTATTTCACGGGATTGGTGGGAGGGTTACAATATTGTGTGTATTTTTTTGTAAAGTATTATTTATGACCCTGGTGCAATACTTAGTGCTTAATTAAATTATCTTCTTAACAACCTTATGCAGTACATACCTCTTATTATTCTTATTGTGGTAAAGATAACGTAAAGCATTTGGTACTTGACAATAGTTAAGTATTCAATAAACAGTCATAATTGTTATTATGCTATTATTTAATTTTTACTGTAGTTGGTGACGTTGGCTTTGTTACTTCCACTTCACATATGAAAAAGAATGTTTGAGGATTGACTCGAAACAGGGATGGTATACATAAAGAAAGGTGTTATTTTTCTAATAAAGCTGAAAAAAAAAAGCTAATATTGAATACTTTAAAAAAACGAACTCTCTACAATGCCTAGGACTAGTTATGGTATTTTGAAAATTCTTAAGTTCATACTTGTACCAAATTGTAAAACAAGATTGTAAACTTAGAACTGCAGTGTCATATTTCATTTTTAAATCTTTGTTTATAGTTGTGAAACACATATGCTGAAGAGAGCTATAAATTTAAGTTCAGTAATAAAATTAACACCATCTGCCTCCCCCAACCCCCAAGCCCCACTCCTAGCCCACAACCCATCTAAGACCATGTTACCATAGACCACCTGACAACTGAAGGCCTCTGTGTGCCCATTTTGATTTACTATCTCCCCCTGCAGGTCAACAAGCGACCACTACACCACTATCTGCTTTTTGTGTTAAACCTTCTCTTAACTTCATTTTTATAGGGTCTCCATCTCTGTATACCCTGAACAATATAGATTCGTTTGGAAAAGGTAAGTAATTAGCACAAACCTGACATTAAAGAAAGGGAAACATTGCCACTGCTGCACTATGGACGGGAAGCTCCGATAATAAGACACACAGAGTGTGTGTGGTTCATTGTCCGGCTCCAGCTTCCCCGGGAGGTTACAAGGGCCCCTGCACACTAAGCAGAGCACCCTCCTCTGTCAGAATTGCAAAGTTCAGATACTCTGGTGAACTGTTGGCTGTCTTGCTGGTGGGAGAAGGGGTTGCCCGTTGCCCGTCCAGTTTGGGGGTTATCTACTGTCTTCCAGGACAAAGACTTCCCCCCTTTGGCTTCTTTTCTCTTTCACTACCTACCACTTTTCTCATCACTTTTGCCTTTTCCCCCAGAAGATAGACATTTTGAAGGTTGCTCTTTCAGGCTGTGCATTCTTTGAAGTCCTTCCCCTGCAGTTCATGGTCTGATCTATCAGAAGCCCTTGGTAAACTATTTTTCAGACTTAGGGGAGGTGCGGTGTCTCTGGCAGTAGTTAAGGTCAACCTGAAGCTCTAGACTAGCTTTCTCCTCTCTTCCCTGTAGGGCTCCTTTGCACAGCCTTTGCTCCAAAGCAGGCCGGGCTGGAGGAGGCGGGCAGGAGGCTGAGAGATCCTGCATTAGGATTGTTAAAGAGAAAACCGCAGACCCAAAATAATTTCTTTTTGCTCATTTCCTGCAACATATTTATTTCCCCCTGAAATTTGCACTTCCCCTGAAAGTGCCAAATGGGGTTTCTGGGTTTGACAAGGCTCTGTTGAATTACTACTACCTCTAAGTCTTGGTTAAACATGTTTTCACCAAGTACTCTAAAGTCTGAAAAACAACACTTAAAACTGCTACATTCAATTAAGCAGAAGCCTCTAGGACACTCAGAAAAATTTAAGAAGGAAAAGTCTTTTGGTTTTTTTATCATTTTATGTTCATAATAATTGGATTAAGAAAGCAAGTGTTCTAAAAAACATTGAGGGAAAATATGGATTTCACAATTAACATTTTTTTTCATGACAGAGTCCCAGTGCTGCATACTAGGTTAAGAGGAGACCATATGTATTTGTGAAGTAGGGTGTGTATACGTATGAGTA
This sequence comes from Myotis lucifugus, assembly GCF_000147115.1. Taxonomy (NCBI): domain Eukaryota; kingdom Metazoa; phylum Chordata; class Mammalia; order Chiroptera; family Vespertilionidae; genus Myotis; species Myotis lucifugus. The sequence goes on from NW_005871187.1 coordinate 2,118,058, forward strand.
TGCATGTAATACCTTATTTAACTATTTTTATGGACATTTTGCAGCTTTTGTAAGAATAATGGTACACAATTTCAAATTTACTAATTAACCAACTTGATGAAATTATTTACAATCGGATATGTTTCAAAATGAAGTAACTAAATAGCTATTCCTTTTAAGTTGTTTTTAGTTCTTTGTTCAAATTACTGCCACCTCAAACCCTTTCTTAAATGCTCTGAAATATAAAATATTTTTATCTTTGTCTGTCTGTATATCTATAGCCAGGTTTATATTTATTTGAATAACTAAATTTGTGTTACATTTGTGCATTCTTTTTTATTTTAAACATGTTTGATAGAAAAGGTGAAAGTCAGATGAATGAAGTTGTACCCAAATGTTAGATCCTGAGATACTGGCGTGCAAAGATGTCTACCATTTATGGTTAGACCTGCAAACACAATGCAGATCATAGAGCAGCACAGGCCATAGGATCGTACTCACCAATGTGAACTGACTATGAAATGCTTTGGTTAAAAAGTATCTTTAAAGTTCATTATTACCTTAGAGTGTTGTTGTCCTCCATATACAAATAACACATCGTAAAGAGCTGTTTAGTGTGACACTTGGCACACATTAAGTACTCAATGCTGTTACTATTATTTTATAATTGTTATTAACTCATATGTAGCCTGCTTTCTCTTACCATGGAAATCTGTGGGATGCAAGCCCACTGCCTTTGCCTCATGGTGCTTTCTCAGCCTGTGCATATTAGAAAACAAACATGCTTAGGAGTGTGAGGTTACAAGTAAATGTGTCAATAAAAACTATGTGAGTCAAACAGAATTTTGACAGGCAAAAAAGTTTCTTAGATAGTTTCTGAAAGGCTAAGTTGACCTAAGAGTGTGTATGAAACAATCCTATCTAATAATAGACAAAGATGCTAATTGACCGTACCTTTGCTACGCCCACCATTGGCTAATCAGAGTGATACGCAAATTAACCTCCAACAAAGATGGCAGCTAATTTGCATATACCGGCTGGGAGCGAAGATTGAAGACACCATAGAATGAAGCCAAGCAACGGAGCCGAGGTAGCGGAAATGGGCAGAAGAAAAGCGGCAGAGAAGGGCGGGGTAGGAGTGGCAGAGAAAGGCGGGGTAGGAGCGGCAGAGATGGGTGGGGTAGGAGCAGCAAAGACGGGAGCGAAGCCCTATTCTTGCAGGAATCTTCCTGCAAAGGGCCTCTAGTAATTTATAAAATAATACCACAGGCTAATTGGTATCTAGAAACATTAAAATATTAAATATTCCTTCCAAGCCACACATCTTGGAATTTCCAACAATTGAGTGAACAGCCCTTTTAGCCAGCAGGAGGCACGAACCACAGACAGGCACCATTTTCCTCCGATTAACTACTAATGAACTGAATTGCAGTTGAAAGTAAGGAAAAATAAGTACATTTCCTAAGGAATTCGCTTATACTCTAAACACCAGACTTATAGATCCACAAAACTTTATTTTGTAGCACAGAGGAATATAGATCAAAAGGTAAGAAAAGGCTTCAAACTTCGCGAAAGCCTAGAAAAATCAGGAAGTACTAACGGCGTTCAGGTACTGATGAAGATGGGAGTAGGATGAAGCACCTCAGCCTGCTCATGGGAAGGGTGGAGCGACAGAAGAAATGTCATCCTCACCACTGAGTGTTGGCCCCCAGCCTCATTTTGAGATCTGCTCCAGAAAGGGGCTCTAAAAGCTGTTTTGAGATTTTACAGGGATTAGACTGCTCTCTTGTTTAGGATTTACCATAAACTCCTTGCACTCCTGCTCCTGGAGTGAGCAGAACCCTCCCAGTGTCAGCAGCTGTTCTCAGATTGGCCTGGGCCTTCCAGTAAGCACCTATTGGCTGCTGTGAGCTACCCTGTCCTCGGTTTCTCAGATACCACACTGAGCATCCCTCTGTTTTCTGCAGTTCACTGATGCCAAGCAGGCCTTGTGGCTGTGGCTGGCTCATCCCATTAGCCTGCACTAGGGGGATTTGTGGAGATACTTTATCCTCAATTTTGTTGTAAATGTTGTCCATTGTTGTTTGGTTTTGTTGAATACCGTATTTTTCCGTGTATAAGACGCCCCCAAGTATAAGAGGCTTCCCACTTTTCCAACCCAAAATTAAGTTATCAATATTTTAAACATAAAACAGAACACATTTTTATTTAGTAATTACCACAGGTAATGTTTACATACCACTGCTATGATACTATGCAGCATATCACTTTATTCAGCCTCTGTTGCACCACTGCTCTCTTCTTCATCACTATTAGTTCCAGACATATCAATTTCTTCAACTTCTATTGTATCACTGCTGTCTTCTGAGTCACTGTCTATATGTGTGAGATCATCCTCATAAACTGGTGGCATTTTCTGAGCTAACTTTGTTCGTGTTCTCATGGCCAACCCTTCTCTCCTCATGAAATTGAAGCACCATTTTGCCTTTCCTGTAAAATCAACACTGTTCATTTTGCTTGCAAACATTCTTGCCTGACATTGAATCAGCTTGGTTGGCACACATAAGCCACTCTGGCACCTCTCTATAATCCAAGTCTTAAGCCTCTGCTCCAAGTTTGCCCATTTTGCTGGTTTTCCTCTTAAGGCCTTCTTCTTTTTTGGCATCTTAAGGAGTTGTTCTTCCTGTTTTCTCCACTATCTGATCATACACTCAATGGGAGGAGGTCCAAATTGTCTCTCTGCAGCTCTATTCCCATGCTCTTTTGCATAGCTGATTACATTCCGTTTGAATTTTGCAGAGTAAGACAATCGCTTATCTTTTTATTTTTTGACATCTTCATGGGCTCAGAACGCTCCGGTCCCTGTTGCATCTGCGCACTCTCCACCTCCGCCTCCAATTACAGCATCAGCTGATGTCAGTAACAATAAGGCTGGTGATTGGAGGAAGCCTGTTTGACAAGGTATACAGTCGTTTTTAACTCACTCAGTTCCTGGCTATATACCTTGTATATACCTTTATATAAGATGAAAAAATTATTCAAAACTCTTTCAGTTCCTCTTAGCACTGAGCAGTACATATCTGTAAAATTCTATTTCCTAGGAATGCTAAAACAAAATTCAGCAGTGGAAACGAGGTGACACCACCAGGGTAGACACATCAAAGACTGCCTAAGGCTTCTGCTAAACAGCCACAATGGGAAGGGTGTCAGTGGATCAAGAGCAGATGAGGAAACAGAAAACAAGGCAGGGTCTATGGAATAATTTGAGAACTAAGAAGACCTAGGTATTCAAAGCAGTTATCTTTTTAATTGTTATTATTCTTAAAGACATGAAAGAAAGGAAAGGGTGCTATTTTTCACAGTACATATATTTAAAATTTTTATCATATACATTTTTCCCAGACTTATGCAATGTTAAATGTCTGCATTTATCATACATGCTTGGAGTATATTGACATTCATTCTTGTTTGGCTAAGTTGCCATATATAAAAATGACTGTATTTCTCACAGTATCTATGAGACAGAAGGCTTAGGCCAGGGGCAGGCTAAATGGATGGCACATGATGAGGGAATTCTTCATGCACAGTTTCTGATTAGGGCTTCCACTCATGCCTACTATGTCAAGGACTGGAAACCACCTTGAAGGATGTTAGACTAAAGGGTAGCTTTTCCCAGTGCTGAAGAAAACCAGCACTGCCCTGTTAGTATTCTCAGTAATTCAAGAGCTAAATCTCAGAATAGTGTTTACTAAAAAGTAAAAATATTTTGCTGTTGAGGCCATGAAGTATCTAAATTTTTTTTGAATAAGTCTTTATAGCTAGATTTGTATAAGCAACCATTATGCTTAGCAAATGTGATATAGGTATAATACTAAATGATAAAAAAATAAAAATGAAATGTGAATCTAAATAGATTAACATGCTGTGGATATTACACCCAAGTGTAAGGGATAAAAGTTTATAGCAACCTTATGAGAAAATCTTTATGACTTTAGGTTAGACAAAATTTCTTAAATAGCTTAAAACCATTAAAAATTGACAAGCTATATTTCAAAATTAAAAAAAAAACTTCTGCTCCTTGATAGACACTCAGAAAATAGAGATGCTCAACGTCACTAATCATCAGAGAAATGTAAATTAAAACCATAATGAGATATCACCTCACACCTGTCAGAAAGGCTGTCATCAATAAATGTACAAAGAACAAGTGCTGGCGAGGATGTGGAGAAAAGGGAACCCACATGCACTGTTGGCGGGAATGCAGACTGGTGCGGCCACTTTGGAAAGCAGGATGGAGTTACTTCAAAATTTAAAAATGGAACTGCCTTATGACCCAGCAATTCCTCTTCTGGGAATATATCCAAAGAAACCTGAAACACTAATTCGAAAGAATATATGCACCCCTATGTTCATTGCAGTGTTGTTTACAATAGCCAAGATTTGGAAGCAGCGCAAGTGTCCATCAGTAGATGAGTTGATTTAAAAAGTTGAGTTTCCCTGCCAGTGTGGGTCAGTGGTTGAGCGTCGACCCAGGAAGTAAGAGGTCACCGGTTCAATTCCTGGACAAGGCATATGCCCAGGTTGTGGGCAGGATCCCCAATAGGGGGCGTGCAGGAGGCAGCTGATCGATGATGTTTCTCTATCCTGGACATTTCTAGCTCTCCCTTTCTCTCTCTAAAAAAAAAAAAAAATCAATAAAAACATATTTAAGAAAATAAGAATAAAGTTAAAAAGCTGTGGTATATTTACACAATGGAATACTGACTGCTAAACTGTAAAAAAAAAAAAAGGAAATCATACCTTGTGCAACAGTATGTGTGGACCTAGAGAATATTATGCTAAGTGAAATAAGCCAGTTAGAGAAAGAAAAGTACCATATGATTTCACTTATATGTGGAATCTAATGAACAAAATAAACTAACAAACAAAGTAGAGAAAATTCATGTATACAGAGTACAGACTGACAGCTGTCAGAGGGGAGGGGGTTGGAGGCTAGGTGAGAAGGGTGAAGGAATTAAGAAAAGAAAAGAATAAAGAAAGACTCATGGACACTGAAAACAGTATGATGATTGCCAGAGGGAGGGGGGAATAAATGGTAATGGAAGGAGACTTGAATTGGGGTGGTAAACACTCAATACAATATACAGATGATGTTTTGTAGAATTGTATACCTAAAACCTGTATAATTTTATTACCCAATGTCATACCAATAAATTCAGTTTTAAAAATGGAAAGATAAACTGCAGACAGGGAGAAATATTTACAAAACACATATGTGATAAAGGCCTTGTATCCAGAATATACGTATATACTCATTCAGCCCCAATGCATTTCTTAAAATTTAGCTAACACATTAGAAGTTTTGCACCATTACTTAAAATAATGTTTAAGCATGTGATGGAGGCCTTTATCATTTTCTTCCTTTAAATACTACATCTATCCATTTGCCTTATTCTACTGAGATAAACTTTATTTTTCACATCAGCTATTAAAAATAGGCATCAATTTTACCTGACTCATTTGTCGTTGTAGCAACTCAGTAAGACGATCCAAAAACAAAAGGGCAAAAGATTTAAAAGACACCACATCAAAAAAAATATACATACAAATGGCCAATAAGCACATAAAAAGAAGCTGAACTTAATAATCAGATGAATACTTAGAAAGACTGAGGATATCAAGCTTGTCAAGGGTGTGGAGGACATGGAACTCATACACTGTTCTTGGGAATAAATAATTGTACAGCCACTTTGAAAAGCAAGTTGGCAGTTTCTTATAAAGTTAACCTACATGTACTCTATGATTCCAAGATAAATGAAAACATATCTGTAGGCAATGTTTATAGGAACTTTACTCACAATCAAAAAAAACCTGGGGAAAATCCAAATGTCCATTAACTTGTGAGTGAGTAAACAAATTATGGTGCATCCATCCAGTGAAATACTACTCATCAATAAAAATGAATGAGCTACTGAGACATGCAATAACATGGATATACCTCAAAAACATTCTGTTGAGCTAAAGAAGCCGGAAAGAAAAAGCATGTGTAATTCCATTTGTATGACAGTCTAGGAAAGGCAAAATTATAGGGACAAAAAAATAGTTCGGTGATTGCAGGGGCCTGGGATCAAGAGAGGAAAATTTGAGGGTGATAAAACATTGTATATTTTTATTTCAGTGGTGATTTCATGACTGCATATATTTGCCAAAACTCATTCAACTATATGCTTAAGAAGGGTGAATTTTATTGTACATAATTTAGAGCTCAGCAAAAGGTTTTTCAAAAATGTTCCATGCCAACTGGTTCATTAAGATTCTTTAAAATGCTGTGGGAATTTACTTTGTTTGAATCTTGCTGTAAATGACCCCATATCCAATGAGCCATACACAGTTATTTTCAATAAGTGACATGTTTAGACTTAAGAAGAGCAATGTTTGAAGTAAAGTCAAATTATTAGCTTGTCTGGATCTCACACATCAATGCCCAGTGTCATAAAATACTATTGAAGGCAGATATTTGCCCAATGGTCTTTTTTATTTTTTTTATTTTTATTATTATTTTTTAAATATATTTTGTTGATTTTTTACAGAGAAGAAGGGAGAGGGAGAGAGAATTAGAAACATCAATGAGAGAGAAACATCGATCAGCTGCCTCCTGCACACCCCCTACTGGGGATGTGCCCTCAACCAAGAATCGAACCTGGGACCCTTCGGTCCACAGACAGACGCTCTATCCACTGAGCCAAACCAGCCAGGGCCGCCTAGTGGTCTTCAAGTCACTTGATACTTTGTGAACTTTTCAAGGAATGGAGTAGGAGTATCAGCAATATTCTGTGAGAGAAACTCTGCCCTATCAGTATTTTAGGAATTTATTGGGTTAGATTCATGAAGGTCACATTTAAATCCTTTATGTATGTGACTCCTGTAAGACTTGTGCTTCTGAATGAGAAATAGGTCTGTACTAGTCTTTATATACATCCACATCATGTATATGTACCCATAACATTGCTACCATATTTGACAGAAAACAAAATCAATATGTTTACAAGGCACACTGGCCTCTGTCTATCACCCATAAAACATTTTGCTTGGGTCTTTAGACTAGTAATCTAACACTGTTAACCATCACAGAGTTTCCTGATGAGAAGCAAACAGTTGGATAAAGCGTTCATCTAGCTTTATGTACTCAGCACTCATTCAGCCCCAATGCATTTCTTATAATTTAGCTAACACATTAGAAGTTTTGCACCCTTGCTTAAAATAATGTTTAAGCATATGACGGAGGCCTTTATCATTTTTCTTCCTTTAACTACTGCCTCTATCCATTTGCCTTATTCTACTGAGATAAACCTTTATTTTTCACATCAGCTATTAAACATAGGCATCAATTTTACCTGACCCATTTGTCGTTGTAGCATCTGCAGTGCCATCTGGTTTCCAAATAGAAGGGACCCCATTTATCTGCTTTACCTGGGATTATTAGCTTGTTCCATTCTATGAATAGAGCAATAAAGAAGAGGAAAAAGTGAAGATAAATTGAGGTCACAGAGAGTAGAAAAGTGATGAATTTAGGATCACATTTAAAACTCCTTATATTCAGACTCAGGTGATAAAGAGAGAAAGATTTCAAGGTAACATAAGGGTTTATCCATAATACTTTATTGAATAAATGCATGCAAAAATTAATGGATGAGTGAATGAAGTGGCCAGAGAAACCTGATTTTGAATCCTAGTTCTTCTCCTGAGTATCCAAAAATGTTGGCAAGCTACTTGGCTTTTCTGAGCTTTGCTTTTTTCATTTACAAGATGGAAATAATAACACTTACTTTGCAAAACTGATTTGAAGATTAGACATGATGTATAGAAAGCATCTAGCTCATCATTTGTGAAATAGGGAATTTTCAAAAAAAAGTACAGTTCAGCTGCAGGAAAAATGATAAATTTCAACTTCTATTTATGATTTATAAAAAGAAATCTCTTAGCAAACCCGGAATAGAAGGGAACTTAGTCTGACAAAACATAGCTATAAAAAACTAGGAAATGCAAAGAGCCAATCGTAGCTGAGAAGCTCTTGAAGAACAAGAACAAGTAAGAAAGACTTGCCCTGTAAGACCTACTGCAAGGCACTGGAAATAAAGAAAGTACAATACCAGCACAGTGGTAGGTAAACAGAACAAAATTCAAAAATAAGGAGCATATACTAGTATAAACCTATGGACACTATAGCAGGAATGACATTATAGATTTTTGAAGAAAGAATAAAATTTTCAATAAAATTGTTTTTTTTAATTGGAAAAAAACAACATGTTTTACCCCTACCTAACATAAACAAAACACAATCCCAAGTAGAAAAATGAACTAAGTGAGAAAAACAAAACTATAAGGCTATTGGAAGACAATATAGAAAAAATCTTCATACCCTCAGGATAAGGAAGGATTTCTTCACAAAATACAAAAAGTACCAATCATAAAGAGAATGTTTATTAAATCAGATATATTAAATAGAAGAGCTATCAATAAAAAGATAAGTAAAAGGCAAACCTCAGAAGGGAACAGGATTGTAACACCTATAATCAAAAAGCACCACTGTCCAGAATAGTAAAAGAACTCCTACAAAGCAATATAAAAAAGTAGGCAACCTAATAGAAAAAGAAAAAGGTAAAAAAAATTTGACCAATCTCTTTAAAAAAAAAAATACCTGAAAAATGTATTCAACCTCTTTAGTAATTAAGGGAAATTTAAAATTACAATAGAACACCATTATACTTCTACAGATTTGCAAATATTAAAGCACCTAAAATATCTGTTATTGGCTGAATTGCACGCCTCCCTTCCAAATTCTTCTGCTGAGGTCCCAAACCCCAGTATCTCAGAATGTGACCTTCTTTGGAGATAGGAGTTTTACAAAGATAAAAATGATGTCATTAGTGTGGGCTTTAATCTGATAAGATGATGTCCTGATAAAAAGGGAAAACTTGGACCCAAAACACACACAGAGGGAAGACAATGTGAGACACGGGGAGAAGATGGCCACTGACAAGCCAAGGGGAGAAGCCTGGAACAGAACCTTCCTTCACAATCTGCAACGGAACTGAGCCTGCTGACAACCTCATCTCAGATTTCTAGCTCCCAGAACTGTGAAACAATAAAAGTCTACTGTTTCCGCAGCCCAGTTTGTGGTACTTTATTACAGCAGCCCTAGCGAACTACTATAATATCTAAGCCAAGTGTTGTGGAGGATATAGAAGAGTTAGGAGAGAGATTCTCATGTACTGGTGAGTGGAATATGAACTAGTCCAACCACTTTGAAAGCCAGAGTGGTCTTAATCTGGTAGGACTGAAGCTGTGTCCCAGGTCCTAACAATTCTACTCTTAGGTATGTACCTAGAGCAGGGCTGTTCAGTAGAACTGCCGGCAATGATGGAAATGTTCTGTAATTGGTGCTGCCCAATACTATGGCTACAAGTCACAGGTGGCTATTGAACCCTTGAAATGAGGCTAACACAACTGAGGAACTGAATTATTAATTTTATTTCATTGAACTAATTTAAATTTAAATAGTCACTGTCTAGTGGTTGCTAGTGCAGCCTTACAGTAGCTCAAATAAACATTCACTAAGACATACATATAGGAAAGTTTAGCCCTGGCCAGTGTTGCTCGGTTGCTAGAGTGTCGGTCCGAACACTAGAGGGTCACAGGTTCGAATCCTAGACAAGGGCATGTACCTGGGCTGCAAGTTTGATCCCCAGCCCCTGGTCAGGGCTCATATAGGAGGCAACCAATCAATGTGTCGCTCCCACATCGATGTCTCTCTCTCTCCCTCCCAACCTCCCTTTCTCTAAAATCAATGGGAAAAATATCCTCTGGTGAGGATTACAAAATAATAATAATAATAATAATAATGATGATGTTTATAGTAGTACCAAGAAAGAACACAAATATCTATCAATAATATAATGATAAAATAATTACGGTACATTTATACAATGAGATACTGTACAGTAATGAAAAATGATTGAATGATCTAGAGCTACACACTAAATTGATGAATCTCAAAATTATATGACTAAATAAAGCAAGAAAAAAAGAATACAAATGGTATAATCCATTTACATAAAGTTTACACGGTATGTTGTTTAAGGATAAATACATAGATGGTAAATAATAAAGAAAAAAATCATTACAAAAGTCAGGTTGGAAAGAGGCCCATGGGAGTCTTCTGGGTTTTGCAAATGTGTTTGTTGACATTGGCACTGGTTACACAGAGTTCATTTTCCAATTATTAGCTAAGTTGTACGTGTATGTTTCATTTATTTTTCTGTATATGCGATATGTCTCTCAATAAAGAATGAGGACACAATTATAGTTATCATTATTCTTAGACACTGTTTTTAATTAATGTTGCTTTTCTTTCACAAACATATTTAATCTATGTACACGAAGCGACAGTCAGACATTTCCAGTAGAAATTCAGATCCCTAAGTTATTTAATATATCTGAATTCTCCAATTTAAAGGCACAATATAATGACCATATACAACACACTTTCTTAACTTACTTCCTCTTATCTACCCTTAGATCAGTGGTTCTCAACCTTCTGGCCCTTTAAATACAGTTCCTCATGTTGTGGCCCAACCATAAAATTATTTTCATTGCTACTTCATAACTGTAATGTTGCTACTGTTATGAATCATAATGTAAATATCTGACATGCAGGATGGTCTTAGGGGACCCCTGTGAAAGGGTCGTCGCGACCCACAGGTTGAGAACCTCTGCCTTAGATTAACCAATGTTATATATTTAGAAAACAAACTCCCTGATGTTCTTACCACACTGAATGCTTACGGCTAATGTACATGACAGTACTGCTTTTACAGTTCCAACAAAAATCAATTATGTATTTTAATTAATAGAGTAGGAATGTATGAGATTTGTCAATTCTATGAAAAGTAATTTGCATTCTTTGGGAAGACTTGATAAGGGAGAGTCTATTCAGAAAAAAAAAAAAAGGCCCTATAATTAGATTGAGCAAAGCAACGATAAAGTTGGAATCTTAAAAATACTATACTACAGGGGGGGAAGGGGACATTGTAATACTTTCAACAATAAAGAATTAAAAAAAAAAACTATACTACAGTGGCTTTGGAAAAGTTCTTACCTTCTTATGCTACATTAAGAAAATGATACTATAAATCAAAATTTCTGCATTTTATTGTGGTTGATAGGAGACAGATATGAAGCAGCAATCAGTGGCCCTTAGACTTGAATATGCTCAAGAAAAAACCTTGGCTCTACATTAAAATATTAGTGACTGTACAATCCTAATGTAAGTTTGACCTTAAAGTATTGAGCTATGGATAAAGCATTTTTCACAATCCTCTGCTTCAAATCACTCTCTAATTAAACTATTAACTACTGGTCCCAATAGGGTCAGATAAGAGGGCATTTGTATTGTATTTTCAAGAGGTTGGTGTATGGAAAGGGGGAAAGAGAAGGACACTGGAAGTTTGGCTTAAAAAACTCCCCTCAGAGAATAAGTTTTCAAAAATTCTTGTACAGACATATTGTCTTCATCTTCTTAACCCCTATATTCTCCTCAACTTATTCCCATCAGGATTTTACATCCAGTGTTCTCCATATCCCCAAAGTATCTTTATTCCTAGGAGCTAGGTGGGCCCTAAGACTCCCAGGTGCTTACAAATATTCATATAGTAATTTTTTATGGGAAATAAAGCAGCTCAAGTTCTCCAAAGTGTGTATAGGATGAGTAGCATAGAACAAAAAACTTCTGCTGCCAAGAACATTTTTCAGGATTCTAGTACGTGACTAAGTGATCCCCAAAGCCTTCTTGGTTCAATCTAAGAACTTACGACCCCTGTGGGTTGTGCCAAGCATACCCCCGGGGAACCATCAGTCTTCTGACTGTCTCTCCTATCTGTAATTTAGAAAGTAGTGATTCTGTACTGAAAGTTTGCACAGAAAACAGATGATCCTAACAGGAATCAAGACGGTAATCTTTCTGTGAGTGTTTCAGAGTTGGGTCCTAAGAGACTGTCCGAAGACCAGAAATACACTAACAATGGGACATGGAGAATGGTCATATTTCCTTTGGTCTCAGTAGGCATTATACGGTCCTAGCCTGCTGCCTCTCTTCTCCCACTCATTAATTTCCAATAATCTGGATTACAAACAAACTAAGGGACACTAAAATGAGACTACTAGCCGATTCCAACAGCAAGATGTAACTATGTCAATAAATAGGCTACATTCAGATACGTATATACACATATATTTCTCACAAATAAACTGTCTTTAGGATATGCCAATTATGACTTTAAGATTCCTTAAAGCTGTTAGGATCATGAGAGTCTTGCCATATACATTGAAGCTATTATTTCAATAGTGGGACTAAAATAGTATTTCTATAACACCAATCATAATCCAAGTAAATTTCAACAAAGTAGGCTTTCTGTACTATGTAGTTCTCTCCTTTCTTGTACTATATTCCAGGCCTTTAAAATTTACCACCTCATTTAATCTTCCCAATAACCTAAAAAACAGTTGTTATACTTATATCACAGGTGAGAAAAGTGAAATTTAAATAGGTAAAGTAACTTGTCTCAGGATGGGGCAAGCCATTTAATCAAAGTTAGATAGCAAAGCCAATACCCTTTCTATTGCAGGAGTTGCTGCTTCCAGAACAATTATGCGTATTTATAAAAAGAAGGCTGAGATGAAATAACTATTCAAACATTTTAGAAATGATTTCCATACAATGGAATACAATGCATCCACTAGAAAGAATGGAATAAATCTATAGTTGCTAAAATGCATGGTTCTACAAAATACACATACAATTGAGTAAAAAGAAGTATGGTATGGAAAAGTATAAAGTATGTGATTTTGCTTTGTAAGAAAAAAAGCAGTCAATACTTATAAGATCTTGTATTAGTAATTACTAGGATAAACTTTGATGAGATAGAAGAGACCATCATAAAAAGAAAGTTAAAAAAGTTTATCATAAAGTAATTTCAAAAAGAGAAAGTGGCAGAGAGAAAAACACAATATTGAATAAGATAGCAAAAAATTAGTTACCATATTATGAAAAAAGCTTTTATAAAATTTTGAGGAAAATATAGCCCTAATAGATAGTCACACAATATAATTCACACAATATAAAATATAATTAGCAAAGTAACACTTGGAAAAATAGTCAATCAACTAATAATGAAATGCAAATTAAAACTAATATGAGATATCACTTTTCATATACTTAATTAGCAATATAAAGAATATCACCAAAATTATACAAGACTGAAGTGAAATTTATATCTTCCCTTTTTACTGATGACACAGAAATTGAAACAGCCTTTTTGGAAAGTAATTTAATAATATGATCTAAGAATTATGAGAATATATTAAGTTTTTGTATTTCAGAAATTCTTCATTTTGGAATTCAGTAAAAAAATCTAAAGGAAAACAATCCATATGGAACATGTTTTTGGCAACATTTTGTATAAGAACAGAAGTTTAGAATCAGCTTATACAAGTTCAACAATAAAGAAATTATTACTCAAAATAAGTCCTTTATTAAAAGTTCTTCAATAGGATTTTATGTGGATTTTAACATGGTTATTATAAAAAATACATATCATATATGAAAAACAGGTATAATATTTTATAAGATTTAATAAGTACAGAGATATATGTTATGATGTAGAATCATGCATATATTTGGATGGGTAACAGAGAAAATTAATTTGATTTGTTAGAGTTCAAGTGTATTCATACTTATTAATTTTAATTTAATTTCTGTTAATCCTCTTATGAAAATATTTCTGCAAGTAATAACAATTTTTATAACTTCAAAACACATTGTAGTATTTTTAAGCAACAAAAAGGAAAAAGGAAATTTAATTTCCACTGAAATTTTTATATTTATTATAAGCATTAATATATAGGGACAAAGGGCAGTTGAATAACTACATTATTTTTTATATGCAAATGTCTTTTAGAGGCTTGCTAAGGTAATATATCATAAAGCACCAACAGATTAAGTAAAAATATATGTGATACATGCAGACCAGGTGATGTAACTGCTATACAGTTGAAAAATTGTAGTATTTCTTAATATTGCACACAGCTGGATTTCATTTTTATTTAGAAAATAATATACATGCTAATTATGTTTATTAGGTTCACTTAATATTGTGGGATGAGAGATGATTCCTATATTTTATTTAATTGTAATATTTAAAAGAAATTGAACCATATGATTTAAAAATAAAAAGTTTTATTTGGGTGTGCCCTAACCAAACTTAAAACAATCATTCCCATTAAGAGCAGCTATATGACTACACATGCATAAGTGTTTCGGACAAAGTCAGTACCTATAGTTTAGTTTGGGTGAAAATGCTTCTGAACTTTAGTAATCAGAAAATAGTTTTTCCATATAGGAATGAATTTTCATGTCAACAGACTTCTGTAAAAAAAAAAATAGTTCCATTTTAAACTTCCTGGAAATGAGCATTTAGCATTTAATCAGTAAATACATTCATTGAAACTACTAAATGAATTAAAAGGACTAAGTGAATATCATAAATTGGCACTCATTAAGCATGACATACTTTAAAGCACTAAAGAGTGAACTGTATTTATGCAATTTAAAGTGACAAGTTTAATAAAATGATACTTTTATAAATAGTTTATCAAAAAGAAAGCAAATATGTTAGGTTTGACCATTTAAACTACTTTTCTTTTTTGGCATACTTCTCTTTTTAAAAAAATAAGTCGTCATTCAAATTACTCTCCTAAGAAATAACATTTATGATTTCCAAACTTAAGTTAAATTGCTTTTCATTAATTCTTCATACAGTCATAGTCTATAATTTTTCTGTAGTTATAAAGTATTTTGAAAACAATTTTTCCATCAATATATCATCTCTGCCAATTACAAGCTCAGAAAGACTTCTAAAGTCCAATCATTCACAGAGGGGCCTGGAGTTTCTTGTGTGCAAGGCAATGACTGTCCTGTGTTCCAAACTACAATTTCAAGGATGTTGGTATAGGAACAGCCTTGGAAGACAGAGATAGTGTCTCTGTCCAGAGCACAGGGGCAGTCATGGTTGTTACCCATCACAAAAGATTTAGGTTCCGTAAACTCAGAGTTCCTCCCTGTAACACAGTTCACTGTGAATGCAGTGCCATTGTGTCCTCTCATGTCTTTGTGCAAATTGTGGCTTGGGGAACTGAAAAAAAAAATGAGAATACAGCCTGGCCAGTGTGGCT
This sequence comes from Myotis lucifugus, assembly GCF_000147115.1. Taxonomy (NCBI): domain Eukaryota; kingdom Metazoa; phylum Chordata; class Mammalia; order Chiroptera; family Vespertilionidae; genus Myotis; species Myotis lucifugus. The sequence goes on from NW_005871187.1 coordinate 2,133,325, forward strand.
CAGAGGTTGAGCACTGACCTATTAACCAGGAGGTCACAATTTTACTCCTGGTCAGGGCACATGCCGGGGTTGTGGGCTTGATCCCCAGTATGGGACATGCAGGAGGCAGCTGATCAATGATTCTCTCTCATCACTGATGTTTCTATCTTTCTCTCCCTCTATCTTCTTCTCATAAATCAATATATCTATATTAATTAAATATATCTATTAAGATATATATTAATGAGAATACACTGGCTGCTGTTACTGGTAGGGTAATAAACTGTCCTTTATCTCTGACCCAGGAGGTTTGTGTCTTCTACAAGCACCCATGAAACTGACAGGCTATCTTGTAAGTCTGCAAATGAAATAAAATCTCAGACCCTTCACAGTTCTGGACATCAATAAGAACTTATAATTTATTTACAATTTATAAATTATTTCCAGGACTTAAAGGCCATGATTTTCTTTTAAGTGAAGCCAGGGCCACTGAGTGCACATTTTCCATTGTGCAGCATGTCACCCTTAGCTGTAAGAGACAGGAGAAACAGACAATGAAGAGAAATCCACATAACCCACATTTGAAAAATCTATACTAATAATAGCCCAGGTCAGTGGTTCTCAACCTTCCTAATGCCGCGATCCTTTAATACAGTTCCTCAAGTTGTGGTGACCCCCAATTTCATTGTTACAAATTGAACATAATTAAAGCATAGTGATTAATCACAAAAACAATATGTAATTATATATGTGTTTTCCTATGGTCTTAGGCGACCCCTGTGAAAGGGTCGTTCGACCCCCAAAGGGGTCTCGACCCACAGGTTGAGAACCGCTGGCCTAGGTGGTTGTCACGCCCTTACCCTCATGCTGTCACAAGGAGACTGGGTGTGCAGCGGGCGTGCAGATGGGCGGGGCCCGGGCCACTCCACACAGTGAGGCCTGGGGGTCCTGTGGCTGCGCCCAAGGAGACGGGACCCCCAGCACTGGCCCACCTCTTTGGGGCAATCCATCGAGGAGCCCCAGGGTCCCGGGTCTCGTGCAATTTTGCACACCGGGTCACTAATAATAATAATAAAGCAACATGAGGCAGAGTTTTCTAACTATCCAAAATTACTTGGCTCTAAATGTTTTTATCACATCCTGTCTCCATGGTTTATATATCAAGAACCAATAAGTATTTGGACCAAATAATAAAACTTTAGTCAATCCATTCTGGCACAAAACAGAAACTAAAGAGTTGAGCCAGAAACACCAAGTTTTGCTTTTGAAATATCTCTTCTTTCTATTTAGGTTTGTTTATTTGTTGTCCCATGCAAAAATGAGTGGTGGTCGATAATCCAGCAACAAATTCTAAAAGAAATTCAGTATTAGCTACCAGATTACCTAATTTTTAAAAAACTGTCTGATTCAGATTATAAATGTTTCAATCTCTGCATATTTTTCTATGATTCCTGCATTATTATTTTTCTATTAGTGAATGAGGATCAGGTCAAATTCTGGGGTCTGGGTAGTGCCTAGAAAAACATATATGCATATGCGATGGTGTGAACAGAATGATAGTTGCAAATACTGTTGGACTCTACCCAGTGTGGGGTTTTTTCTGTTTTGAGTAACAAGACTAAAATGAAAATATTAGGACTGGGAAATTACTCTTTTCTCCAAAAAAATGCAAATAAACTAAGTTGTATTCAGTTAATGTGAAAAGAGAAGTCTGGGTTTGCAGAAATTCAGGAAGTGGGATATTAATGGGAAGTAAGATAAGGGTTATAGGGTTAAGCATAACCAAAAAGAGGCAGCCAGTCCCTTCTTCCCATGACTGACTCAGCTGCTGGTGCTCAAGACCAAGAACGTCAGCTAATCTCGACCAATGCAAACATGCTAGCCTGGGAAGTTTAGAATTGAAACTGGCCTAGTGCAGAAACCAAATCCACCCTGAGCTGTACTCTTCCCTGTAGCCTATCTCACAACTACCAAACCTGATACAAGCCTTTTTTTTTTTTTTTTTACTTTTGTTTCTCCCTGACTAGGCTTTGTAATCCCTTTTCTGAATCTTTATTATAGCTGGTATCCTCTTTCAAACTCAATTAATCCTATATAACAAAAAGCTAATATGCAAATCAACCCAATGGCAGAACGACCAGTCACTATGATGCACACTGACCACCAGGAGGCAGACACTCAATGCAGGAGCTGCCCCCTGGTGGTCAGGGTGCTCCCACAGGGGGAGCGCCACTCAGACAGAAGCCAGGCTCAAGGCTGGCGAGCACAGCAGCAGTGACAGAAGCCTCTCCCACCTCCACGGCAGTGCTAAGGAACAGTGAGCCAAGCGGTAAGGAGCAGTCTGACATCCCCCGAGGGCTCCCAGACTGTGAGAGGGCGTAGGCCGGGCTGAGGGACCCCCCCTCCTCCCGATTGCACCAATCTCATGCACCAGGCCTTTAGTAAAAAATAATTCAGATGACACCATAGGATGTATCCCAATATCTCACTACCAGTTCATTCCTGCTGTCTTGCCAGCCAATAGATCAGACCTTTTGCATGGCAATAGTAAGCCAAATAAAATTAGTCTCATGCCTTTGGACATTATCATCTGGACTGCTGATCAATACTTCAGAATCACCCCAGATCAAGTCTGTAATAGTTTCTGCCTTCCTTCCCTTCTCAAGGAGCTCACCTGCTGAGATCTCAACTTACAGTGTATCGGGTATACTTATCAAGAAGTATAAAATAGTCTACCACATATGTATGAAAAGGCTCCTTTATTTTACCATATCTCCTTTGGTTCCCGTAGTGAGTTCTAGAAGAGTAAATGCACCCATACATCATTCTCTCCCTAAAAATTAACTTAACATGTATCATGTTCCAGATGCCAAGCCCATAGCAAGAGGATGTATAAAAGGAAAATTAGACCCTTGTAAAAAGAAGCATTTTGTAAACCCCTGCCCAGTACTAGATGCTATAGTAAGTATTCATAGTTTGGCAGGAGAAATGTTGAACATTTTGCACACTTGATTTAAGTGCGATACTAGAGATATGTACAAGATAATGCACTTGAAAATATAGAAACAGACACACTGAACTGGGTCTACATTGGATCTGATTCCACAGGGAGGTGACTTTAAGTGCTCTTAAAAGAGGTCCCATAATTGAAGAGGAAGGAAGAAGCTGCACTCCAGGCAGACACATCAGTATGTGCAATGAAAGGATGCATGGGTCATTTCAACAGGAAGAACTGAAAGTGGAAACTGTTCCTTTTTATTTATTTCTATTTATTTATTTATTTATTTATTTGGGGGCCAGTTTCAGAGATGCCATACAGAAAAGTTTTTATTTGCATATATTCATGTTTTGTTATGCTTGTTGTATTAACTAGGCGCTTAATCGTATTCAAAAGTTGAGCAATGAAACAATAAAAAATTAACCTATTAAGAGAATGAGCAATAGACCGAGTACACTGGCCTCCTTCATGTTCCCCACGCCTGCATGTCTCTGTATAAAACATATATGGACTGGGATATGGTGGGCTTCCTGGCTCCCAGGAGAGACCCTGACCTCTACAGTACCCCCTCAGAGTCCTGGCCAGTCTCAGCTCGCGGCAGCCCAGGGCCAGGCAATAAGGAGAAGCAAGTTATCCATCTCACTGAATCTTTCTTTCTGCTTCACCCAGACAGTGGCAGGCGGGGAGAGGGGAGGAATTAAAAACAAAAAATGAAATACTACCAATCAACAAAAGTCTTGATTAATGAATAACAAGAGTTATTCTATTTTCCAAGCTCAGACAGACAGCAGCAGATCCAGCTATCATAGCTGGATGCTCCCTCCATAAATCGCAGGCCCATTTCCTCACCCCAGGGGTGGGCACTAGCCAGCTTGCTCCCTGCCCTCACTGTCTTTCCTAAAATTGCCATGTTCTCTCTACCGGTACTTCAGTCTTAAAACAGACCATAAAGATTCCAGTCTACAGGTTCAGATGGCTCCAGGCTGTACTAGTATTTAGTGTTTACCTCCTCTCGTTTCCGACTGTTTATGGTTTTTATTGGCAGGACAGCGAGGCCTGATACTCACTGAGCCCTCACTCTGAGCTCACCGCTGTGCTAGGCCCTGGAGACACTGCTGAGCTCAGGCTTTGGAGCTCATTCTCTGTGACTTGTTATGGCTGTGAAGCGTGCACTCACTGGGTGATGCAACTGACTCTCTTTTTTGTGAAATCAGCTTTCTTCACCTGTTATTCAAAGGCTCGGTGTCACTGGTCACGGAACAGGTGTGAGTGGTGGGGGGAGGCTCCATCTTATTTCTTCCGTTTCAAATACCTCTGTTTTCAACATCACCATGTGGCATCCTACTCTTTCGCCATGCTGAAAGGAACCTTCCTTTAGTCCATTGTTTAAACGTATCTTCCTCTTGCCTCCCCTAACTACCTCTTCCTGTCTAGGAAGGACCCATATGCTCTGTGTATTCGCTTGTGATCAGAGTGTGAGGAGTGGTTGAGTTGATATTTCCTGCTCATACTCATCGATGGGAATCACTGGCTTTTCCCCATCCTGTTATGAATACCCCTAAGAATGTGGTGAGACCTACTGGCATACAAAGTTACAAATAAACATATGACGTTATCTTTGGGAAAATGGGTGGTGGGAAACTATTCTTTTTAGACAAACATGGGAACATTATGGAATACGATGCAAACTTTTAATGTAAAATATGTCACAGAATATCTGTGTCTACAGTGGGCTGTATCAGATTTCTGTGAGAACCAGTCATAATGTTTTCCTGTGGTCAGAATATGAAATGCTGAAAATTTTATATAAATAAAACGTTATTTATAAAACTTTGACAAGCACTATCCCATCTTCTTATTCCCTAGAAAGTTATCTCTATCGGTTTTTAACAGAGTACATAGTTTAAACCTTAATAATCATGACATATCATGGACATATCTCTAAATAAAGGTGAACTGTTTTTTTAAGAGAGAATTAACTGAGTTGTATGATCATTTGAAAGGATTTTTAATGCAATGATTTCTTTTCAAGATTTACTCCTTTATAAATATTAAGATATATACTATCAATTCAATGTCTTTTACTGTTCTTTTGTAAAGCAATGGCTGGCCATCTTGTGAAAAAGTAATATATGCCAGCCCAAGTTGAGAAAGAAAATTAATACCTTTATGACAAAAATGATAACATTCTCTCTTTTTTTGGATTAATAGAGTGGTATGTTTCATTATAAGGGTAAAGTAGTGAGCAAATCTATTCCACCTGCAATTGGGGTTTCACAGAAACTGACCTTTTTGTGTATTGTAAATCTTTAAAAATTGTCAGCCTGAGACTTAGATCTGGCTTATAGTCCTTTTAGACCATTTTGTGTTTTAAAAGTCAGAACATTCCACATGTAAAATATTTCTTCTGGCTTATCTTTAAAAACTAGAGGATTTAGGAACACAGCCCTCTAGTTCCTCCTGATAATAACTTAACTTTTTAAACTTAAGTGTAACAGAAACAACAAATGAGAAGTGGCAGACAATATTTGAGGTGTTTTACTTTTCTGTCAATTTACCTAATAGCTTTATATAAAAAAAGGAGTTGCTCAAGTAGAATATTATTACTATAAGAGGAAAAGTTCCATAACCTTCAAACCCACTTATAGTATTGGTATTTTATTGGCCACATGGTATGAGGATTGGCAGTCTCATAATATGAGACTGCCATTTTTTGGTAGGACAATCTCTCAAGGTCACTACATCCCCAACTCACCCTGCCTTTGCGTCAGACTTGCTTTACCCGTTTTTATTACTAGCCCAGGCATTTGAGTTGGCAAGATTGATTCATTCAGCCATCCTTCCACGCAGCAGATATTTTTAGGAATTGTGTATGACACACTGTTCTGCAACTAACGAGTATATTTTTAAGCCCTGGCCCTTACCCTGGAACACCTGAAAGCCCCACAGACACAGACACAGAAATAAATCATTGAATAACGGTGTCGTTAAAAGCAATGAGAGAAATCTGCTCAGAACATAGTGAGAGCTCTAAGCTACTCCAGCCTGAAATGGTGGGGAGAGTCCAGGGAAGAATCCTCTGGATGGGTGTGCCCAATACAAAAGAAGCAAGGGTAATCTAGGCCAAGTGAATAGTCTATAGAAAGGCACAGCAATCAAAAGCATCAGTATGTTTATTGTGAGAATAGAAAGATCAAGACAAAGGTGAGGAGAGTTGATATTGGAGAGAGAAGGAAGTCCGGTTGTAGAAGCCATTTTACTGAGTTGTCCCACAATAAGGTCTCAGATTATATATTAAGAGAGGCCTGGTGCATGAAATTCGTGCAATTGGTGGGGGGAGGGGTCTCTCAGCCCGGCCTGTATCCTCTCACAGTCCAGAAGCCCTCAGGGGATGTCTGACTGACAGTTTAGGTTCGCTCCCTGCACCCAATTTCAGCAGGCCTAAGCCGTCAGTCAGACATCCTTAGTGCTGCTCTGGAAGTGGGAGAGGCTCCCGCCACCGCCGTTGCACTTGCCAGCCATGAGCCCAGCTCAGGGCTTCTGGCTGAGTGGCGCTCCCCCTGTGGGAGTGCACGTCTGCCCCCTGGTGGTCAGTGCACATCATAGCGACCGGTCGTTCCACTGTTCGGTTGATTTGCATATTCGCCTTTTATTATATAGGATTATTGTCAATGAGCTAATCCACATAAAGAAACATTCCAGTTTACTATCATGCCTTACAGCATGAACATTTTTGTTAATTATATTGGATTTAAAATATTTCTAAAATGCAATGTATAAATCTCTTTTGATGACTCAAGGGCACCATATGTCAATCCTCATACCATGTTGCCAATAAAATACCAATAATATAAGTGGGTTTGAAGGTTATGGAAATTTTCCTCTTATAGTAATAATATTCTACTTGAGCAACTCCTTTTTTTATATAAAGCTATTAGGTAAATTGACAGAAAAGTAAAACACCTCAAATATTGTCTGCCACTTCTCATTTGTTGTTTCTGTTACACTTAAGTTAAAAGTAGAGGCTCAAGCTCATTCAGAATATACACAGTAGTCCTGGCTGGTATAACTCAGTTAGTTGAGCATAGTTCCATGCACCGAAAGGTCGCTGGTTCGATGCCCAGGTTGTGGGCTCGATTCAGGAGGCAACCAATTGATGTTTAATGTTCCTCTCTTTCTCGCTTCCTCTCTCTCTAAAAATGAAAAAATAAAAATAAACATATTTAAGAAATATACACAGTAATTCTTTTATTTAGGTTGGGATGAGCACTCATAAATTGTATTCATGAGCTTCATGCCAACTCAGAAGCCCCCCCCACACACACACACACATTTTTTGTTTAACTCATATGAACACTCTGGAGTACTTTCAAGAACAGTGAGTGGCTCTCATATCCTTTTTGTCCTTCTACTCTGCAACTGATCTGGTGGATGAAAAAGGAAGAGAAGTTCCCTTAGGCTCGATATAGATGGGCTACATAACATGCCTCACTCCTCTCCACTCAGGAAAACATATAAAAGGGTATGTCAATATCATGGGATTCTAGGGATTATATTAAAAATTCCCTAAAATGTAATTTTTTAAAAAAAGCAAATTCCTTTGAAAATGTGGTCCTTTAAGTCCAGTTATCAATGAATTGCTTGGGGCACACCTCACAATGCCTAAGATACAACATAGCGTCACCAAAAGATGTTGAATGAGTGAAGTGAGTCTGTGGTAAAATAAATATTTTGGTACACTAAAAATCCAAACCTGCTTTGAATATGGATAGTTCCTAATTCTGATTTCTATGCCTCCTCTAGCCCTCCTGAAAATGGGTTGGCCAAGTCATAAAAGGGGAGAGAAAGAAACATAACAGATTTAAAAATAAAGATTATAACTGAAGAAAGAAGGAGGTATACAGAGGAAGGAAAATAGGGGAAATCACCCAATTTCAGTGGGACTTGCAAGGATTTGAATAAGCAGTTCTATATTTAGTACCTATCAACTTGGGGCAGTCCCTAAATTCAAGAAGTTTCTGACTTCATTCTGAGTCCCCAAATACTGCAGGGTGAATCCATTTGCAAATCACATCTTCAAAATTCCTTTTCTATTCTCTTTCCTTTTTATTCTTTTCATTATGTAAGACACTTCTTTCTGTACTATCTGAAATTTTAGAATAAGTGACTTAAATTTGGTCCTAGATAGTCCTACCAAATATCATAGTTTGCATGATAAAATAAGATTGATACTCATATGTAGTAGCCACCTACTGTTGTGAGTTGAAATATAACAGAAAAGGTTTCTTTGTCTTTGTTTCTGTCCCTTTGGAACATGATGCTGGAGGTGAGTATTAAAAATGCCTTACCTAAGAGGGTGTAGAGTAGGGGTTTAGAACATAGACTCTGGAGTCCAACTGCTTGGGTTTGAATCCCAGTCCTGCCAATTACCTATGTGACTTTGGGACAAAGTTACTTCAGAGGCCAGGCTTACATTTTCTAGTGTGTACAATGAAGATAATGTCCATGTGGGTGTAGTGCAGGGTTTCCCAGGAAGTCACAGTGGAGCCTGCAGGGCATGCTGTGTGACAGGGTGAGTTGGAGGAGTAGGTGGATGTCCTCATGGAAGAGCAGAGAAAGAGAGGCTGGAATGGTGCTGAGCATCATGGGTAGCACAGAGAGAAAACAATAAAAATAAAAATAGGCTGTCCCTGCTGGGAATTTTGTTTCAATATTAGAAACAATGATATTTTGAACCTTCCTACATGTATATCTTGGGGCATATGGGTAAGAATTTCTCTTAGGCGGTGACTCTCAAATCTTAGCATGTATTAGAATCACCTGGAGAGCTTTTTAAAACACAGGTTGCTGCAATTTTAAGTGAAATAAAAATATTACATAATAAATACATTGAACTTAAAGATAAGGAGAACAGATTTGGTAGTTTCCAGAGGCAGTGAAGGTAGTCAAAAGGTACACATAGTTATAAAATAAATAAGCCATGGGGATGTAATGTACAACACGATGACCACAGTTAGTAATACTGTATTGTATATGTGAAAGTTGCTAAGAGAGTAAATCTTAAAAGTTCTCCGTACAAGAAAAAAATAACTATGTGTGATGATGAATGTTAACTAAACTTATTGTGGTGATCATTTTTCAACTTATACAAATCAAAGCATTCTGTTGTACACATGAAACTAATATATGTAAATTATAACTCAATAGACATAAATAAATAATTTTAAAAATAAAAGCTTGAGAAATCCTAAGATTTAAATTTTGCAACTTAATGTAAGTGGGTAAGATTAAAACATCAATTATTATAAATAATTTTTTCACACACAAAACCCTCCTAGGCTCTAGTAAATCTCAGTTGACACATTTATGCAATTGTTTATTCACAACATATTTATTAACTGCTGTGAACAGGTGCTAGATACTTGAAACAGAGTGGGAAATGACTCCCAGTCCCTTCCTTCATTAAGATTATACACTAATGGGAATACAAGGGGGAAAAGTCACATAAACAAATATGATTTCAGATAATGGAGAGACAAATAACAATCAAAGAATATTCCTTATCTCCTGACTCGAATCCCAACTTTCTCACAGTAAAGGACACTCTGTCCCCTCTCTCATTGTCCAAAAATAGAAGCAGTAATTATTTCCTCTTTTCCATAGCCAAAGACACCACCAAACTCTCCAATTCCTACCTGATTTTAATACCAGCCTACAACTCCATAAATAATCAGTCAATGAATCCACAATTGTTTACTGAGCATCAAATATTTCCTCAGGATAAGGCTTTGTCAGGGCAGAGAAGAAGGGAAGAGAAAATTAAAACATACAATATAGAAAGCAGCCCAATGGTGATGTGCACTCAGCAAATATTAACTCAGTACCTTGCCCAGCCAGCACTAAAAGGTGAGAGAAACACAGTGGCAATGAAGCCTGTACCCTTGACAATCTTGTAAGCAAGGCAAGACCATATTAATTCAATGGAAAACAACCTTTTATTTTTACATTTAAAAATGTTTAAAACGGGACTTTATCTTACAATGGTGATGCCTTTGACTGGATAAATTATAGTAACCGTAGCAGAAAGTAGCATCATGCTCTGAGGGCTGTGTAGAACCAATGGCAGTGGTCCGAGTCAAGCTGCACATTTTTTAAAAAGAAAAAAGGTAGTTGGACTCCACCCTCAGAGTTTCTGACTCAGTAAGTCTGGAGTGGGGCCCGATGATTTGGATTCCTAACAAGTTCCCAGATGATGCTGGGGCACACACCTGAGACGTCCTACTCTAAGGCAGCTGTCTTTAAACTGGAGGATCCATGCCCTTGCGGTACACAACATCCTTGCAAGAAGTACATGGACGGAAATAGTTTTACTGAAATCTGTTTTCAAGTCCTCCATATCCATGTGTACTCTTTCCTAAAACTTCCCTTAGGTTTGCCTTAGAACACCAGGTAGTCAACTAGTCACACTGGTTCTCCTTTCCCACTTTCCATTTCACAACCTCCTTTCCTCACTTTACAAAGGACAAGTATGACCCTCACCCATTCCTGGCATTGATCGAATGTGTAAAGGCCTCTTGAACATTAAATAAATGTCACAGAACAGACTAAAGAATCCCAGAGGGAAGGGGGTTGGGGGGCAGGAAGAGATTAACCAAAGAACTTCTATGCATATATACATAACCCATGGACAAGAAGGCCTGGGGGGAGGGGGGGGAGCAGAATAGAGGAGGTCAATGGGGGAGGGGGGACATCTGTAATACTTTAGACAATAAAGATAAATTTTGAAAAAAAAAATCACAAAGTTCAAACTAAGCCTTCTTTAACCAAGACACAAAGTCTCCCATCCATTTTTTAAAGAAATGCACTTCTAATAAATATTAAACCAAAAATAAACTATAACTGATTAAAATGTATGAGATTTTGATCCAAAAAGTCTAAAATCTGGAGCCAATATGTCTAGGATCCAATCTTGAAACCACTACTTACTAACTATGAAATCTTAAGAAAGTTAATCTCCCTGTGCCTCAAATTCCTCATCTGTAAAATTCACATAATAATATTAAATTCCTTTAGGATTCTTGCTAGCATTAAATGAGCTAATATAGGTAAAGTGCTTAGAATTGTGCCTGGCACATAGGAAATGCACTATGTGTTAGGTATTATTGTTATTTTTGTATTGTTGCAATTGCATTAATTATATTAATTTAATAATTAGAATACTTTTTAAATTTTTATATAGGCTTTCTTTTGTTTCAGGAAATGTTATAGGGTCACCAATAAAAATATTTCAAGAAAAAATATTGTGTAATATGATATTTATGTTATGTGAAAATAATTTCAAGTAAAATATATTAAAGAAGAGTTTGTATATTTTTAAATTAATGGTAATGAATATTACATTGCTAGCATTTAGACTTAATAAAATATGATTTTTAAAGTGATGGATCAATTTTATTAAACAATGTTAATTTTCACAATATATTGGCATCCTTTACAACTGTTTAAACTTATGACAAAAAAATTTAGATGTTAAGTTAAAGATGTGTGATGGTAGGTATTTGATGAGAATTTTCTGAATTAAAATACATTATTTCCCAATTTATCTGTAATATCTGATTACTGAATCTTTAAAAAAATGAGGTTTTTAATCTCATATTTTTACTCTTGGATGAATACACAGTAATGATTTTCTTTATTGAAATTAGATTTAGTTCCTAACTCTGGTTTTTACAGTGAATCCAAAGTATCTGAAACATCAGGTTTCCCAAAGTGGCTACATATTAAAATCAACTGGGGAATTTTTTTAGTGTTATACCTCCCCAACTCTGATTTATTTAAACTCTTGTAATTCTTAGTGAATCTGTATATTTAAAAATCATCCTGTTGATTCTGAAATACAGTGTGGGGCAAAAGTAGGTTTACATTGTTCATATGGAAAATAATACAATAATTAGTAAATAATAATACAAGAATAAAGCCTGTGTTTCATGTATTCACAACTGTAAATCTCCTTTCGCCCCACCCTGTATAGGCAGATTTGCAAATCACTGATTAAAACCTTTTGTAATCCACCCGTGTACAGGTTTAGATAAAAGGCTGCTAATATTTTCCCTGTGTTTACATCACTTACTGGGCAGCACTTTTCCTTTAGTAATATCGCTCACTATAATGCATGTAAGAAGAGGGATAAGCATCATTTCTAAACCTTTCTGGGATAAGGGAAGTTGTAATCCAATTTGAAAATAATTAATTTCTGGAAGCTAGATTATAATGAAAATCAACTATATGACTTTGTAAGTTTTGCCCAGGTACAATGTGATCCAAATCACAGTTATGGTACATAATCAACATAACATAACTTTTAGACCATTTTCACTTAACATTCTTTTCTCACTTTCTTGATTTTAAGCTGAATTATTTCATTTAAGACTCATTTAATTTAAGTATGAATTATTTCATTAAAGTCTTTAAGCAATGAGCTTTGGTCTCGGGAAATTCAGTGTGCACAAAATCTTTCAACTTATTAAATAAAAATTCAAGTCCCTTTCTTCTTGCTATTTAAGTAAAAACAAACAAACAAAAGATAAATCCCCATGAGTGTTCTGTCAACACAATATAGAGAAAGAATTTTTATTCATATATTCTTGTTTGTAGGGTTATTTAAGAATACTTAACAAACACCATTTTAGGGATCAAGCATATACAAAGAAAGCTCTTAGAATTCACTAAATGACCTAAGTTGCAAGAATATAAAATTCTATATTGTAGTGTTTTAGAGAAGGCTATGATTAAAAAAAAATTACAAAGGTAAAGTCTAGCAATGCCAAATGAGACCCAGAGAGGAAAGCATTTTAGAGATAAGGCCAATCTACTGAAATCTTTTTAGAAGGGAGACATTGATTCGTCATCCAACACACATTTATTGAACCCCCACATGCTAGTCACTGTTTACACACCAGACCCCTGCCCTCCTGGAGCCACCTTTCCACTGGAGGGGAGCAAGTACAGACAGTGAGGTCCAAAACCAAACAAGCAAACCAAACAGTCAAATGTGTTCAAGGACTGGCTCAGATGCTTGAGAGCCATAAATTCTTCGGTAAGTTACTTTGCTTTTCTCAACTTCTGCTTCCTCATTTATGAGAGAAAATATTACCGAACACACAGGTTTGCTGTGAGGATCAAAGCAGCTCATATAAATAAAGCAAGAGACTGTCATAGTCTTATTTGTGTTTTAACATCAGCTGGAGAATGAAGTTTAAGCCTCTTAAATTCTGGGCAGATCACAAAGGATATTGCGTGCCTTGTAATCTTTCATGCCACATCTTCTCTCTCATTCACCTTCTCTAGCACACCAAACACCATATTTCCTTGATTTTAAGACACAGATTTCTCCCATTTCAACTTGTCTGGGATAGGACATGTCTTATCATCTAAGGCTTCTTGCAATCGCTGCCTTCGGGTGTCAGTCACGACCACGACATTGTTTTCATTGCAAGTCCATGTACAAGTATTAAAAGTAATGGCATCCACAGTTTCAGAATGGATCACAGTGGCTGGAAAATAAATCCTGGAGATAGGAGCTAAGCATTCCTTTCAAGCCTAAGAAACAAATATGTGTGTGTAAGTCCATGTGTGTATTGGGGAGGGTGGGGCATACATGAGGAACAGCGGTGAGCTGTTTGTTTAGCAACGTTCAGAAACTGATAATCAAATAGTCAAGCTCTGTATAATTGCAAAGTCAGTTTCACTGCCCAGCACTAAAAGCTTTGGGTCTGCCCTAACCGGTTTGGCTCAGTGGATAGAGCGTCGGCCTGCGGACTGAAGGGTCCCAGGTTCGATTCCGGTCAAGGGCATGTACCTCGGTTACGGGCACATCCCCAGTAGGGGGTGTGCAGGAGGCAGCTGATTTATGTTTCTCTGTCATCAATGTTTCTAACTCTATCCCTCTCCTTTCCTCTCTGTAAAAAAATCAGTAAAATATATTTAAAAAAAAAAGCTTTGGGTCTATCATGGGTCCTTTGGTTTCTTTAAAGAAATGTTGCATGACTATTTTCCTTTTTTGGCAGAGGACAATGCTCTGTGGAAAACCATGGGCATTGAAGATTCTGAGTTGAAAAGTGATCGGGAAAGTCCATCTCTAAATGTGACGGAGCTTTAGGAATACCTTACCCAAATTTATTTTGTCTAGATTTTCTTTCTTCCACATGTGCATAAAAGCTGTATATGACCCAAATCTATATCTAATTAACTAAAAAAGCTGCTTCAATCATTGTAAAATAAAAATCTAAGGTATAGATTGAATTGATAGCACTTTTTTTTGCTTGTTTTTGGAGGTATATTTAATATCAGAGTATGTTATAATTAATAGAACCTTAAACTTCATAAGGTATAGTGTTCATGGTTCTCCAAATATGGTGCATGGCTTATCAAAGGAGCTTAAATAACTATTGCTGAGAGCAATTACTTCAGGATGGCCCTGAATGCCCTCAAAGGAAAGGGATCCTGCAGAAAACATTTTTCTGGGTAGGAGTGGGGATTCTCACACTGCTCGGGATCGGCTTTTCATAGTCACCACTGCCACCTTCAGCCTATTCAACGCAAAATTCTGTTTCAAGGAGGTTAACACCATAATAATAAAAACAAGTTTTATCTATAATAGTTTATCCGCCAAAAAGAATTTCCAAAAGAGCTTAGAGATCATGTTTTCCAATTCTTATTATAACTGTCAAGATAATGTTGCTCGTAATTCCCATGAAGAGAACTCTCCCCGGTCTTGTGTGAGGGTTCTGTGCTGACCCACGATGTGTCAGGCCAAAATGCACTTTGTGCTGCAAAACCGGAGCTGCTGTAACTGAAACAAAGTCTGCCTTGAATAGGCAATCAGTCCTAACATGACTACCCATACTGTAATTGGTGTCTGGCAATATACACTTTCAGATAAATACCATGTAAAATGCTTTAAAAACTATGCAAGTCCTCCAGTTTCACACTACCATCTGAGTCTGGTCCATTTTTCTGATACAACTACCTTATAGCATAGAAGCCATTTTCAGGCACATGATAGGGAGAAATCAGCGGTAAGAGAACGCTTCATCGTTTGTAATCTTTAAAGAGTCATAAAAGTTTGTGGACAATTTGGTAAAATCATCTACAGATTACCTAGTTTTGTCACATTCATAATCTTCCTTTTGTGACAAAGATTGGTAGTTTTTCAAAACTTGTCACTGTTTATCTAGATAAGTGATCAAACCAAATCTTTTGCTTCTTCCTTTCTTTCTTCCAGTTTCTGCCAACTACTAGTCATGTAATCTTTGGCAAGTCACTCAACCTCTCATTGCTGTGGTATTTTGTATTTTTTTCTTTCTTTTCAGTAAAATACATCATAGGTCTGTCATAAATATTAAATGAGTTAATACCTATAAAACATTTAGAGGAAGGCCTGGTACATAGAAACCCCTAATAAATCAATTATTTTTATTATTACTAGAATAATCGTATAAAAGATGAATGAATATATAGATAAATAAATTAATGAAGCTGTGCAATATACAGCTTGAACTTCAAAGACAGTTATGATTTCAATAAAAGAGAAGGTAGAGGCTAAACATACTTATTACTGCTATTCATAACATTCCATCCCGTCTTCTCCCTTCACCTAGAAAATAAGTTAGATGCGATGAGTACAAAACAAAAAACCTTGGTTCAGTAGGTCAGAGCCAACCTGTGGCTTCCCCAGTAGCTGTAGAAAGAGAGGAACAGGAATGATGAATATGCTCTCCAGGAGTGCAGCTCACCAAGTATCCAGCTGTGCCAGGGACAAACATGAGTGTACGGATACTGAAATAGGGGACTGTGCAAGCTGCCAGCCCTTCTGTCCATGTGCTCCAGTCTGTGTTATCTAAGATGCATTGGGTTTTTTCCACTTGACAACAACTTACCGGCTGTGTAATTTTCTGAACATGGCCTAATATCTCTAAATTTCAGTAATGTCACTTATAATATGGACGTTTAACATAGCCAAGGGGCTGCTCTGAAGACAAAATTACATTTGTATGACAACTAAAAAAGGACCTGCTACACAGTAGGTATTCAAAATGTATTAGTCCCCCCCCCAATATACTTAAAGATTTTAGATTAGTCCTCTATAGAAACAGCAACTTGCATTGAACTGTAGGTAACTCTCACTAACATCATTTCTACTCATGGTCCTGACTGAGTCATCTGAATTAGCTAGAAAACAGTTATACCACACTCATATATGTTGTATGAGTATCTGTAACATTCATTTCTATATGCAGTTTCAAATGTGAGTCCATCAGTTTCAATGGCTTAAGAGTCTTGAACAGCATACCAAATTTTAGATGCTAAAGTTCATTGAAATTTGGCATACAGATGAGCCTTTTTCCATGTACTAAGAGCAAGCAGAAGATTCCTAGACAAAGAGCAATCACAAATGGTAATTTTATCCAACTGGATCCACTTATATTTAGCATTTTTTTTATGGAAGAGAGAAGAAAACAAGAATGGACTTAAAGAAAATGTTTTCCTTTTATGATTGACTTTCCAAAAACCAGAGATGAATTGCCATATGAAGTTACTTCTTATAACTCAAGGAACATAACTGCCTCAAGAAAAAATTATGCAATGTCTTTCAAGAGGTAAATGAAATTTCTGTTGCAAAATATATGTAGGCATTTCAGCACATCTGGCAATAACTCCACAACCTACAGTGTCTGCCCCCTGAAAAACATGTTTCCTGATAATAATTTGTTATCAGTGGCTAGGCTACTGATTACTTCAAGGCAGGGGTGGTGTGAAAACAAAATAGGTGGTTTCTGGCATATAGAACACAGACTTCAAAGTGGTCAATTAAAGGAAACCCACCATCAACCCAAGTGGCAGGGGCAAGCGGGGGGTGGGGGGGGGCGTGTTGACTCCTAAATGAAGACAGGGAAGCAGATCCAAAGGTAATTTGTTACACTTACTTTCCCCCTGGGAGCAGCTTTGAAAATGCCAAATCTTAACCAAGGTCCACGCCTTTACTTTATGGTTATAGATGTTGTTTCAGAGGACATGATATTAGGATTCTCTGTGAATTCTAAACCACTACCTATGTATAAGAAATCATAATATCACACATGCTCCCTTTGACTGATTTTACTAAACTTTTAATAAGTATGTTCTTGTAAAGAAATGAGCTGCTTGATTTTATCCTTATACTGCTGCTGGGTGGTCATGTTTTGGTATTTCTGCCTCTTTGTGGGTCAGACAGTGAACAATACCTCTGTGGGTTGGTGGTGGGATCTTTGCTTAAATGGGAGAACATACTTAATGTCAATGATTCAGGAAAAGGGGAATCCTAGAAAAAGAAATGGAGTTTGAAAAGTATATCTTACACTGGATAAAAAGAGGGGGCTGGCTCTTCATCTGTCTGGGCTAGGACTTATTAGGGGCGACTGTGTGAAGGTGAGGATGGTCTCAGGAGAGGAGGGAAGAATGCTCTGGCCAGCTGGATGAAGCTAAGTTGTAGGCAGGGGTCAGTCCTTAGGAGACTCCGCATATGAGCTAGCACAGCAGTTACAGCCAGCAAAGAGGTCTTCTCTGCTCATTATTGCTCTTTGGTTATCCCTGAGCATTTGACAGGTGCTGACAAAGATAGAGCCTCATCTCAGGTGAGCAGAAGGAACTTGAAGGGAAGAGCCTGAGGCTAGAGGCTAAAAGGAGAACAGCATGGCAGTGGTGGTAGCCAGTTCCCCAGAAGAAGGTGAATTTCAGTGGATATGCAACTGGGATATATGATGTGGGTATCACCCTCTATGTGGACATTCATTCTTCTGCCTAACCTAGAGGACTCAGATGCTTTTTTTATAAAAAGAGTTGTATCACTTCATTCCTTATTATAACAAACTAGAGGCCCCGTGCACAAAAACTCGTGCACTCAGAGGGGTCCCTCAGCCCAGCCTGCACCCTCTCGCAGTCTGGGACCCCTCTGGGGATATCCACCTGCCAGCTTAGGCCCGCTCCCCGGGAAATGGGGCCTAAGCTGGCAGTCAGACATCCCTCTGGCAGCCCGCCACCGCCGCTGTGCTGGCCAGCCATGATCCGGCTTCTGGCTGAACAGCACTCCCCCTGTGTAAGTGCACTGACCACCAAGGGGTAGCTCCTGCATTGAGCATCTGGTGGTCAGTGAACGTCATAGTAACCAGCCGTTCCTCCATTAGGGTCAATTTGCATATTACCCTTTTATTATATAGGATACAGGGGAGGGCAAAAGTAGATTTAGAGTTGTGAGTACAGGAAACACAAAGTTTATTTTTGTATTATTATTTATCAATTATTGTATTTATTATTATTATTAACCTACTTTTGTCCACCTCTGTATTGAGGAAAGGACCATATCTTTGTTAAGGAATAAATTAATTTGTAGCTTCTCCTTGCTACACACTCTGTTAAATGTAGAGAGATGGAGGATTGCCCCACCTCTAGAGACTTACAGTCTAGTACAGCGGTTCTCAACCTGTGGGTCGCGACCCCTTCGGGGGTCAAATGACCCTTTCACAAGGGTCGTCTAAATAGATCCTGCATATCAGATGTTTACATTATGATTCATAACAGTAGCAAACTTACAGTCATGAAGTAGCAACAAAAATAATTTTATGGTTGGGAGTCACCACAACATGAGGAACTGTATTAAAGGGTCACGGCATTAGGAAGGTTGAGAACCACTGGTCTAGTAGAAGGAAAGAGATATATAAACAAATACGTATAAAAAATGTGCCCAGCCAGTGTAGATCAATGGTTGAGTGTCGATCCATAAACCAGGTGGTCAGGGTTCGATTCCCAGTCAAGGCACTTGCCTGGGTTACAGGCTCAATCCCTAGTAAGGGGCATGTAAGAGACAGCCAATCCATGATTCTCTCTCATCATTGATGTTTCTCTCTCCCTCTCCCTTCCTCTCTGAAATAAATAAAAATTTACTTTTTAAAATGTGACAGATGTTTGGACTGACATATTTTTTAGACATATGGATGCAAAATGAAGGAGAAACATGAAATTTTAATATGATTCATAGGCCTGAGTCCATACTCTCACTTCAATCTTAAACTTCTCTAAGAGAGTAGTGTGGTATAGTAATTAACATAACAAAACATTCTCTAGCCTGCAATCTGAGTTTCTACATTAGCTTATTTATACATAAATGTGTTGAAGAAATATTTTATTTTGCCTAGAGAAAAGAAGGCTGTGTCTGGGGATTTTATCTGTGCTCTCTGACCTAAGGTTACTTCTTTTAAATTAGACATTAAAAGTCTGGGTCTTAAGGATCATAGATAGGTTATCCAAAACCATCCTGGAGTCAACAGAAATTTTAAAGAATTCATGACCCATAAAAAAAGTTATTTTCACCTGTAATTGAAAAAATTTTAAAATATAATAAAAAGAAAGATGAAGTCACATTTAATAAAGAAATCTTCCATGTACCTTTATTTAATAACAGGTTCTCCATGATGTTTAATTTTAAATAATATTATGGCCTATAGGTAAACATCATATAAACACTATTGTGACAATGTCTATAATTCAATATCATGCTTATGGCACATTATTCAAGTTCTTGATTTTGATCATTAATAATGTAATCTACTTCGAGTTTAAACAGCTGTTATCCTTTAATAGTTTCTTTCTTCAGGATACATACTTTCTGTATTGCCTAACCATGCACCAGGAATAATTTTATTTGTTCCCAAAGGAACAATAAAAATAATCTTAAAATCTTTGTTGAGAGAGCATCAAGCATTTTAACATTAAATAGTCACAGTTTCTATTTAATTTAAACTATTTTATGAAACAGAAATGTTTCATGGAACTCATGGATCAAATAAAAAATAAATGTCTCCAAAAAAGTCACTTTTGTTTTTATCATGTGAAATAAAGAACAGAATTAAGAATCTTTTGGGGGTTCTCCAACAACTGTGATTCATTGATATTACCTTTAAATAGGAATCTATTTTTGTCCATATCCTTGTTTAAAGAGATCCTATCAGCAATGGAGCATCAACTTTGTATAAAACATTACAGTAACACCTAAAAAGTAAACAATGCCTTTATATAAAAGAAAAAACATAGTTCTTACAAGCAACACATTATATAAAATAGGTATCAAGATACATTAGGAGTACATTTTCATTGTATATATTTTTGAATTTTAAAACTTCAATATATTCTTTTCAAGTACACATGCAACATTTTCTAGAATAGACCACATGTTAGGACACAAAACAAGTCTCAATAAATTTAAGAAGATTGAAATCATATCAAGCATCTTCTCTGACCATCAGGTCTGAAACTAAAATTCAATCACAAAAAAAGAAAGAAAAACACACAAACACATGAAGGCTAAAAAACATGTTACTAAACAATGAATGGGTTAATAATGAGATCAAGGAAGAAATCAAAAGATATCTTGAAACAAATAAAAATGAAAACACAACAACCCCAAATCGATGGGACACAGAAAAAGCAGTCTACAAAGGAAATTCAGGACTATCTTAAAAAACAAGAAAAAATTTCAAATAAGCAATTAACTTTATCCTTAAAGAAACTAGAAAAGAAAAACAAAGCCAAAAGTGAGTAGAAGAAAGGAAATAACAAAGATCAGAGCAGAAATAAACAAAATAAGAGCCTAAAAGAAATTTTAAAAGATCAATGAAACCAAGAGCAGGTTTTTGAAAAGATAAACAAAATTGATAAACCCTTAACCAGACTTATCAAGAAAAAAAGAGAGAGGACCCAAATAAATAAAATCACAAATGTAAGAGGAGAAGTAACAATTGACACCACAGAAATGCAAAGAATTACAAGAAAGTATTACAAACAACTATATTCTAACAAACTGGATAATTTGGAAGAAATAGAGAAGTTCCCAGAAAAATACAATAAACCAAAACCAAATCAAGAAAAAACAGAAAATCTGAACAGACAAATTACAACTAATGAAACTGAAGCAGTCATTTTAAAAAAACTTCCACAAATAAAACTCCTGGACCAGATGGCTTCACAGGTGAGTTTTACCAACCATTCAAAGATGAACTAACACCCACTCTTCTCAAACTATTCCAAAAAAATTCAAAACGAAGAAAACTCCCAAGCTCATTTTATGAGGCCAATATCATCCTAATTCTGAAACCAGATAAACAACAAAAAAAGTTATACGCCAATATCCCTGATGAATATACTAGTAGATGCTAAAATCCTCAACAAAATATTAGCAAACCAGATCCAGCAATCTATAATAATAAAAGCATAATATGTTAATTAGACCAGACGTCCTTCTGGACATCCTTCCTTCTGGATTTCGTGCATCGGGCCTCTAGTACATTATAAAGGTCATATGCCATGATCAAGTAGGATTTATTCCTGGGATGCAAGGTTAGTAAATATCTGCAAATTTACTAACATGATACACCACTCAAACAAAATGAAGAATAAAAATCATATGATCATATTAATAGATGCAAAAAAAAGCTTTTGACAAAATCCAGTACCCATGTATGATTAAAACTCTCAGCAAAGTGTAAATGAAATATATCTCAACATAATAAATGCCATATATGAAAAACATCATACTCACTGGGGGAAAACTAAAAGCATTTCCCTGAAGATCAGGAGCAAGACAGGGATGTCCACTTGCACTACTCTTATTCAACATAGTACTGGAAGTCCTAGCCACAGCAATCAGACAAGAACAAGAAACAAAAGGCATCCAAATTGGAAAGGAAGAAGTAAAACTGTCATTATTTGCAGATGACATAATACTGTACACAGAGAACTTCAGAGATTTCATTAAAAAAAAAAAACTACTGGAACTGATAAATGAATTCAGTAGAGTAGCAAGATACAAAATAAATACCCAGAAAACAGTTGCATTTTTATAGAGCAATAATGAACTATAAGAAAAGGAAACGGAAAATAACCCCATTTACAACTGCATCAAAAAAGGAAATGAAATACCTGGGAATAAGCTTAACCAAGGAGTAAAAAACCTGTACTCAAAGAATTATAAGGTACCAAAGGAAGAAACTAAAGAAGAAACAAGTAAGTGGAAGTATATACTGTGCTTATGGATAGGAAAAGTAGAATGTCTATACAATCAAAAGCAATCTATAGATCCAATGCAATTCTTATGAAAATATCAATGGTGTGTTTCACAGACTAGAACAAATAACCTCAAACTTTATATGGAACCACTAAAGACCCCAAATAGCCATAGCAATATTGAGAGAGGAAAAAAAAAGTTGGAGGTATCACATTACCTGATATCAAACTGTCCTACAAGGCTATTGCAATCTAAAGAGTATGATACTGGCATAAAAACAGACATATAGATAAATAGAAAAGAATAGAGAGCCCAGAAATAAACTCACACCTATTTGCTCAATTAATATTTGACAAAGAAGGCAAGAACATACAATGGGATAAGGATAGTCTATTCAATAAACGGTGTCGGGAAAATTGGACAAATATATGCAAAAATATAAAACTACTTTCTTACACCATATAGAAGAATAAACTCACAATAGATTAAAGACTTAAATGTAAGACTTGATAAAATAAAAATCCTTGAAGAAAACATAGACAGTAAAATCTCAGACATTTATATTAGTAATATTTTTTCTGATATATCTCCTTTGGCAAGAAAATCAAAGAAAAATAAATAAATGGAGCTATATCAAACTAAAAAGTTGTGGACAGCAAAGGAAACCATCAACAAAATGAAAAGACAACCCACTGACTGGGAGAACATATTTGCCAATAATACATTTGATAAGGGGTTAATATCCAAAATTTAAAAAGAACTCACACAACTCAACATCAAAAAAACAAACAATCTGATTAAAAACTGGACAAAGAACCTAAATATACACTTCTCCAAAGAGGACATGCAAATAGTCTATAGACATATGAAAAGATGCTCAAGGTCACTAATCATCAAAGAAATGCAAATTAAAACCACCATGAGATATCACCTCACACCTGTCATAATGGCTATCATCAATAAATCAATAAACAGTAAGTATTAGCGAGGATGTGGAGAGAAGGGAATCCTTGTGTATTGTTGTTGGGAATGCAGAAGGGTTCAGCCACTGTGGAAAACAGTATGGAGGTTTCTCAAAAAATTAAAAATGGAACTGCCTTTATGACCCACTGATTCCACGACTGGGTATATATTCTAAGAAACCCAAAATATTAATTTGAAAGAATATATACACCCCTATGTTCAATGCAGCAATCTTTACAATGGCCAAGCTATGGAGGCAACCCAAGTGCCATCAAAGTTGAGTGGTTAAAAAAGCAGTGGAACATATATACAATATTACTTGGCCATAAAAAATAATGAACTCTTACCATTTGTGACAGCATGAATGGACCTGGAGGATATTATGCTAAGTGAAATAAGCCATTCAAAAGCAAATGCCACATGATGTCACTTATATGTGGACTCTACGGAACAATATAAGCAACCAAAACAGATTCATAGTTACAGAGAACAGACTGATAGTTGCCAGAGGGGAGGAGGTTACAGGGATGGGGTGAAAAAGATGAAGGGATTGAGAAGTACAGATTGGTAGTTACAAAATAGTAGTGGGGATATAAAGGATAACATAGGAAATATAGTCAATAATACTGTAGTAACTATGCATGGTGCCAGTTAGGTACTGGATATATCAGGAGGAACACTTTGTAAAGCATATGATTGTCTAACCACTATGTGATACACCTGAAACTAATGCAAAATAATATTGAATATAAACTGTAATTGTTTTTTAATTAAAAATAACTTACTCATTCAAATCCCTTATATTTTGGTTCATTTTAATATTTCCTCTTGTCTTTAGTGTTCTGCAATCTCAGTAAGATGTTTAAATGGGTTTATTTTTATGTATTGCACTAATTTTGCTGTACTTCATAAACATGAGAATTTATCATTTCTGGAAAATTATTAGCCATTATCTATTCCAATGTTGCCTCTCCCCTATTCTCTGCATTTTCTCCTTCTGGAACTCCTACCTTTTTATTCCATGACTCACTAATGTTTATGTTTACCGTTTCTTTATGTCTCTGCATGCTGGGTATTATCATCAATTATGCTCTGGCTAATCTGCATTTTAACCCTTCCACAGAGTTTTTATTTCAAAATTATATTTTCATTTATAGAGTTTCTATTTTTTAAGTAGGTCTCATTCTCTCCTTAGAGTTTGATTTCTCCTTATATATTATCAACACTTTTATTTGTATATCCTGTATTTTATATTCTCTTTCATGTTGCTGCATTATCTCAAGTTACATTATAAGGATCCAGTAAGGCTGTTGTATCTCATGCTGATTCTCCCTCATGGATTGTATCATCTGCTCTCATTCTTGGTTGACTATTTCCTTGCATGTTTTGTCATGTATTACAGTGAACATATGTTTAGCCATGCTCTTCTATCTTTTGCCATTTTCTTGAAAATCCTTGGCAGTTGAGATGGTTGGTACTCTTTCAAAATGGTTTTCTATTTCACTCTTCCAGGAGTCCTAAGGGTATATTTTTCAGCTTGAAGATTTCCAGGTGAGCTCAGTCGTATAAAAAATAAAAGCAAAAACCAAAACTCATGTGACATGCAGGCCCAAAGAATGAAATTTTTAGGGGGAGATTTCTTTTCCTTTTATTAACAAAGTTTCTTGTTTTCACTTTGTGCTGGTGGTGTATTTTTCTAGCCTAGCCTCTCATAAAAACAAGGATCCTGGATTTATGCAGGGCCGAAGATGTCTCAGTCCCAACTCTCTGCCTCATCTGGAACCAAGGTCTTAGCTTCTCTCCATTTCATATAGACACTAGACTCTAAGCTCCTGGTCACTCGCATCCATAATCCCCTAGGCAGCCACAGCATCAGCTCACTAGCTATACTCTGCCTTTTAATTTCTTTGCTCGTGACACATGGTAATCTTTACTTTTTGCAAAACTGGGTTTTAAAATTATTTTAAATATTTTATCCAGTATTGCTAGGTATTAGTAACCATATTTTTTTAAAATTATCTCAGTCCATTGTATTGCCAGAGCTTTAGTTTACAAACAGCTTACTATGTCAATATGCTTAATTATTTAGTCAACCTTTTCCAAACAGAATGCTTAGACTGTGTTTCAGATCTTGAGAATTTAGAAACCCTTAATATTACTTGTTATGTCCAGAGTTCTTCCTCATATTCAGAAGTGATGAACAAGAGACATACTTTTAAGTTCTAAATAATACACGTCCTAGGATTCTGGCAGAACGTGGACCATTTCTTGCTAATCACCATTACAAATTGACCCAAACAGAGCACATTAATTGACTACTAATTAAAAGTTGGAAAAAGGAAGAATTTGAGTCTTTTTCTTCTAAAAACCATTTCAAAATGTTACTACTTACACTATTAAGGTCTGAGAATTGCTCCCAAACAAAAATAATTTGCCACAATTTTTAGTAGTAAAGCCTCATGAATACATGTAAAAATCTTTGTACATAAGTGCATTATAAAACAGAATTTTTTAGCAAGAGTCATTGAATTTATCTCACAGAAAAGACAACTTCCAAAAAAATTGTGATCTTATAAGAGAAAAATCTCGATGATTTCAGAAAATGGCCATGCCCATGTCTGAAGTGTACTAGTGATTGCCCTTTCACAAAGAACACACCTCCCACTCTGGGGAAATGTATGAAATGTTGAAATAACATGTCAATAGCATACGGAAGGGTTTATTTGTACTCTCTACCAAAGGGAAGCAGTTTCCTTTAGCTCTTTCTCTTACATCATAGGTGTGAAGTACTGCTGTTTATTGGTTAAAATATTTCAGTTCCTTGACTTTTAACTGGGAAAAATAAAAACCTTGCCAGAGTAAATGGTAATAAAAAGTAACTATAAAAACTTTTGGAAATAATAGATTTAGACAAGGCCAAACTCTAATTCTGGAACAAGGCTCACTCTTTAAATTTATTATAATAACTCTGACATGACATGAGGGGGTGCTCCTTATGAACTGAAGCACATTCATATATTTCTGCTCATCTCTCCGCTGCCCAGGTCTAGCCATTAAGATTGATCTGGAATTCCTGAACTAAGGGAGAAAAATACTCTCTGCATAGTAGGTAATGTAAAAACTAGATAAATCAGTAAGGCAGTAAACTACATTTGAAGAAAACATTGGGGGAAGTTTTTAGGACATGATATTATTACTTTACTTAGTCTCTCTCACTACTAATATATTACCACTAGTTTTTAAATCGAATTATTTTTCCCACAGACAGTAACAAGTGATTATAGACTAATCAGGTGATAAAAAGAAAAGATTTTTGTTTATGGGACAGTCTAATATTTAAAAAACAGTATAGCTATTTTAAGTTGCTTAACTTGGCCACAGATATTACCCTTTTAGTAGATCTCAAATCTAAGCCAATAAAAAAAAAGTTCATCTATGTCAGGGGTCCTCAAACTACGGCCCGCGGGCCACATGCAAATACAAATATTGTATTTGTTCCCGTTTTGTTTTTTTACTTCAAAATAAGGTATGTGCAGTGTGAATAGGAATTTGTTCATAGTTTTTTTTAAAACTATAGTCTGGCCCTCCAACGGTCTGAGGGACAATGAACTGGCCCCCTGTTTAAAAAGTTTGAGGACCCCTGATCTATGTTTTAAACATATACTCTCAAATCACATTTGAAAATAGTTGTATTTACAATATCCAGGATTGATTCATTTTCCTTTCTATTTTTTTCTTGGCATATATCTCCTTGCTACTCAGAGTGTGGTCCGTGGACCAGCAGCCTCCACCTTTCTCAGCAATTGTTAGAAATGCAGTGTCTTAGGCTGCACCTAGAGCCCTGAATCAGAATCTGCATTTCAACAAGATCTGCAGGTAATTCATAGGTCCACTAAAGTTTGAGAAGGGCTGGACCGTAAGAAATAAAAATATTCTGTAATTTAAAGTCAAATACAAAATTTCTTCTGGGGATAAGGACAATGTCCTGGAATTAGATAGTGATGATGGTTTCACAACTTGGTGGATATACTAAACACCACTGAACTGTACAACTGAAAATGAATTGTATGGTATGTAAAATATATCTTAATTTTAAAAAGAAGAAAAAGACACATACACATACAGAAAAAAATATACTAGGCATTTCCTACAAACCAATAGCCTAAAATAAAATTTCACATCTTAAAACAAAAAAAGGTAAGTAACAGTAAATGATTTCAAGTTGTACAGCACACAGATGAATGCAACCAGTTCTAACTTTTTTGTTTCACCTTGGGGGGGGAAAGGAGACGCTCCATTTCCTAGGGTTCACCTCTTACTGTGATCTTACTGTGAAAGGGAACCACAGCAGCCGTGGCTGTGGGCAGCCCTGGCCAAAGACTGCAGGGCGCTCCGCTATCCTGGGGGTCTGCCAGGGGCCAAGGGGGCGGAAATGCCCTGTCCCCCACACGCACCTCTAGAGCTGCTTACCCAACTGCTACTGAGACCTGCTTTCCTAGGAGGAAACCGCACACGGATGGATGTGTCAAGTCAGGAAACCAGACTACCCAGTCAAGGGAAGGAGCAAAGAGGCAGACACGCTATCTATCAGCTGCACCAGTGGGCCCAGGCGGGTGGGGGAGGGGAGACTTTTCCTCCATTCGCCCTCTGCCCGCCTCTGCCAATCGCCTCTCCACCCCCCCACCCCCAACCCCAAAAAACACCACAAATTCTTAAGTAAAGTATTTTAATTACTGAGAATGCTAGAAACGACCCCTACCCCAGCACCCCCACGGCTTCTACAGTTTTCTCCCGGCCGGCCCGCACCCTAGCAGGCTCATCTCCCCGGACGCCTTTGGGAAAAGCTTCGGGTGGGGAAGCCTACAAGTTCTATTTCCCAGACTTAACCAGGTGACCCGGCGGGGGAAGAGGATGTCCCAGGGCGAGTGCACCCCCTCCCACGCACACCTTCGAGCTTCCCCGCCGTCCGGGGTCCGCAGGCCCTGTGCGCGCCCCTGAAGGGCTAGGGCAGGCAGCGCGCGTGGACACGCACCGGGGCCGCCAGGGACCCCGTGTGCCACTCCTCTCCTCCACGGAGGCTACGTCAGGGGGGCGCCCATCTGAACCAGTGCCCTGAAACGGGACCATGCACGCCACTGGCGCAGGACACTGG
>NW_005871187.1:2161755-2190942 GCF_000147115.1 Myotis lucifugus
CCGAGCTCCGAGAGCGGCTCTGCTGCTAGCAGGGGGGAGAAATCACCAGTGAGGGGGTCACCAGGGGACCCCGCAAGGAAGCGGCCCGGCTCCCGGGGTGAGTGAGTGCAGGCGGGGCGGCGGGTGGCAGCGGACCTGGGAGCCTGGAGCAGGGGAGACTGAAGTTACTATGTCAACGGAGACTCTCCAGCCCTGGGCTCCCGCCTTCCTCCCCCGCATCCTCCGTCATGATCCCACCTTTAAAGGGATCAGAATGACGTTCCAGAAAGAGCGGCCAAAGCCTGTCCTGTTAGCCACAACTTTCTGGGCCTGGATGAACCTCAAGTAGGCGGGGCTACACACGCAATTTTTTTTTTTATAGCCCTAAGAGTCTGCTTATTTAGAAACCACGCAAATTAAGAACTTTCTAGGAAGCTTCCCTTAAGTAAGACTCTTGAAGAACCAAGGAAACCTGTATTTTTAGAAGAGATACGATGTAATAACTGTGTATGTACTGGTGCCAGGCGGGTACTTGAAATATCGGAGGACCATTTGGTAAAGTATGATTGTCTAACCACTACGCTGTGCATCTGAAACTAAGCTGTAATTGAAAAAAAGAAATTTTTGAAAGTATTTTTAAATAAAAGGAACATGAGCTTCTCATTTCTCTAGGCTGCTTTCATTTTCTTAAGGCATTTTCTCTTCCATTCCCAACCCCCAACGTTCTTGCAACTCTTCGCTTTAAAAATGAACAACTGCTATGATCCCAGTGCCAGATGTTCCCAGTTCCTGAGCAAACCAACAAAAATAGGCAAGCATTTTCCGATGATAACGATAGAGGCCAGCAGCCTGCTTACTTAAGAGAAAATCTTTCCCTCCATCGCTGCAGATGCCAGAATCATTTCTCTGCAGATGTTTCCCACATTTCCAAACTGTTTTTAATTTTAAGACTTAGTTTTACATTCTCATTTAATCTTCAGAAACGTGAGAATTAAAAACTTCTCAACAGGGATGAGTAAGTATCTGTAGTACCAGCAGTCGACAATTAGGAGCCCATTCATTCCTTCAACAAATATTTAATCAATGCCAACTGGGTGCCCAGCTCCACTTTAGGATTCAGAGGCAAACTAGCCAGGTAAGGCTCCTGTCTGCCTCCACAGAGTCTTCATGGAAGAGAGGGAGACGGGTTAAACAAGCAACTGAGAAAATATCAGAGACAAAGACTACCATGAAAATAAGAGATTTATGGGATGTAACTGGGGACTGAATACTTAAGATTGGGTGTTTATAAGAGACCTTTCCAAGGAGGTGCTAGTTAAATGGTGGTTGGCAAAGAACCAGACATAATGTGATCAGAAGCCCTTTGCAGATGGATTGAAGAAAGCCAGACTGCCTGAGATCCTGTCCCTAAAAGTACCTTGTCTTGGTGGACAATACAATGGATGTTGGAAATGTGAGCAACAGCAATCAACTAGATGGAGGGGGAAAGAGGTCACAAATTTAGAGCTGAGACTTAGCCAGTGTGCTAAGAACTAAAGTTCAAAGAAGACAGAAACCATTGTATTCTGAGAACCTAGTTCTATATTTGGCACAGGTATGTGGAAGGAATGAGTGGATGAAAGGATGGATGAAGTATTTAAAAGAGAGAGAAAACATTCTTGGCCACTAAAAGAACATCCCTGAAAAACTAACAGTGATCATTCTCAAGCATATCATTCCTGATTTCAGAATATCCTTTTTTGATTTCTTAACATATGGAGCCATAATTTTAAAATCTTTTTCTTAGTAATTATGCATAGCAATAAGATACTCTACTTGAAATTTGTTTGTAGCAATTTCTACCTGTCAGAACTCAACAGCTTTGATGCTTAAATTAATTAGTTAATGAATATTTAATTTAAGTAGTGTCAAGATAATCATTTTGGTAAAATCAAGTATAGGAAACAATTTAGTGGGGAAAGTAACAATTCAGGTGTTATTTATCTGACTCAAATTCTATGAGTGAAAGCAGTTAGAAAGGACCTGTAGTGTTAGTTGAAGTGTTAGTCTTTAACTTAGAAAAGAAAAATAGAGACAATTTATTTTGTTGTAATAGTTAATTGAACTGTTTGTGCCCTTTCTCATAGCACTTTTTTCATTCCTAGGTAGCATCATTTACACTGAAAAATTATTACAGCAAACTTATAGTGTGATATCAGATTATCATTTTTCAAGATAGGGCATGTTTTTCTCTATTATTTGAAATGTAGTTAGTACTGGACCAATAAATCCCAGGGACATTTCCCCCCAGGAGAGAAAAGGTGGTATATAAATAATTAGAAGATTCTGAAAGCTTATGATATGATGAAGTGGAAAGAGCTTTAGGTTGGAAGTCTGAAAGCCTAAATTCTTGTTCTAACCATTAAGAGAGGACATTTCATCTCCCTCTGCTTCTCTTGTTCAGCAGTAAGTGGAAATATAATTACCAGAACCCCTCAATTTTTAACTTTCTGCATTTTATGATTATGCAGTTTTATCTTTTCAATTACGTTTAGAAAACACAGTGAAACAATAAGACAACTTTTCAACTGATTAACCTATTTTTAAGCCAAGTACAGCAGTGTTGAGTAGATCTGGAGTAATGAAGAAACTGAGGTGCATGAAGAAATGACAGTTCTCAAAGTAAAACATAGTGGATGAGTGAAGAAATTATATTTTTCATAGAGTAAAAAATTGTTCTGTTCTTTTATGTTATCTGTGTTTATGTAGGATGTCTATAGTACTGAAATATAAAAGTGTACTCAGTTGTAACTCTGAGATGTGGGGACGAAGGTGGAGGGAACCCCTTTGGAAGGAGGAAGGGATTCCAATAAGAGAAGACTTGTCTCATATCTGCACCTGCTGTTTGATTGGTTTTACAAAAACTGGTTTATTATTTTAACAGTATTTTGTAAAGTCAGTTGGGCAAAATGAGCAAAGTGAAAGGGTTGGCCTCTAGAAGGTCTCACACTAGGAGCCCAGAGGGATGAAAGGTTGAGAAAACATTACTAGATGCTTGATGACTCAAAAAGAAGCTCAGGAGGCATTACGTGGAAGACTTAGGGCAGCTGCAGTTTCTGAGATGCTACTGTTGATGGGAAACGAACTGACACAGGGCTTTTCTGGGAAATGCAGTTTGGGGTTAGCTGGCTGAGAGCTACAAATAGTAGTTTAGTCAGGAATTCATCTGGATTATTTAAAGCATAGAGACCCAAGCCCTGACCCCTACTGCATGTAGAATCCACAGGGGAAAAAACCCAAAACACCCTAGAACCCCCAGAAGGCCTGATCTTCTATGAATGAAGGTCCTATGTAAATTCTGGTTTGAGTGAAATAGTGGCCCGTGCTAATAGATCTTGGAACCTCAATTTCTTAATTTTTAAAGTAAAGGCATTGTAATAATTACATTTAATATCTCTGAAGGTTTGTTAAATATTAGAAATATAAAATTTAGTTAGGAACTATTTTAATTTTTGCTTTAATTTGAACTTAATATAGATGTCCAAAATTCTAACATTATCATATGGGTACTTTGTAAGCATTCGTGATTACCATGGTTTCACTTAGAATAAGTCATATTGGAATAAATTAATCTCTTTTGATAGAATTATTATAATGCTTTCAGTAAACTATTGACCATGGACATCGTGCAATATGTTTGTCAGCAAGATTGAAAAATATGGACTGGGTAACAGAGAAGTGGTTCTAAAATAGTCAGAACACTGTTGAGAAGACTGATGATTTATGGATCAGTGTCACCCAGGTTCAGTAAATGGAGACAGATCAAGAATGGATGGAGCTACTTTATAGGGAGTTAGTTTCTTATCACTGGACATATTCAAAGGCAGCCTGGACCTCAATTTTCCACATATGCTATAAAGTGAAGGTATGTGTCAGTGGTAAATTAAATGAACACTAAAATCCTTTAAGAAAAAGTCAAAATTTCATCATCACTCCCGTGGAACCTAAATGCATTCACAATATCCCTGATTTATTTATTTTTAACTTAGTAAACTAAGAATAACAGGCACATCTTTAACATGGCAAAGAAGACCTATTTCAGATAAAACCAACTTGGGATAACACCACAAATGCTTCCATCAATGTAAAGAATAAAATAAAGATGTTACTATCATTACTATTATTCATTAACTAAGAACTTCTACAATAAGCTAAATAAACCTTGAAAAATAGAGGAAAGGGTTAGTAGTTTACAGATGTTATAATTGTTTATTATTTAAAAACTAAGATTTTAAATCAAAATTTATTAGAATGAGAAGAAACCTATTTTGAATAATGTTAGCTTATAAAGGTAAACGGAAAATTCAGTCGTTTTTCTATATACTAGCAATAGCCACTCATAATACAATAAGAGCTACAAAATATAAAATAAATAGAAACAAACTGAACCAGGAGTTATAAGAACTATGTAAATAAAATGATAAAGCTTCACTAAGACCTAATTTAGAGTCAAAGGCCTACTTCAGATTATTCAATACATTTTATTGATAGTTTGATGAGAGTGGTATTAGATTTATAGACTAATTGGGTAAAATGTAGTAATTTCTAATATTGTCTTCCCCTCTAGGGACAGGTTTTCTCTACTATTTATTTTTTCTAAGAATAAATTGACAAAGGCAAAAAAAATCATTTAAAAATGATTTTTAAAAAACAATGAAAGGAACTTCCCTTATAAAATATTAAATGATTTAGTAAAACCACAATAAATAGATTGGTATTAACAAATCACAAACATTAAAAGAGCATAATAGAAAGTTTAGTCAAAGACATCAGGGCTTAAAAGATTTTATAGTATGGTAAGGAATACATCTCTATTCAGTAAGGAAAATGAAGGAATATTGAATAAATGAAATTGGGTAAGAGGTTTCTGTCTCCACTTTTGCCAAAATAAATAGGATGTATTAAGAATTTGAATATAATTTAAAACCATAAAATCTACAAGGGAAAAATTATAGATTGTTGGGGTCCAACCCCAACGGGTCCAGGGATCCCCAAAGGTGTGGACGGAGCCGGCGAAGAATGAATGACATGGAAACTGGGTTCAGTTCATCAGCATAGCGAGGTTCTCCCTCCAGGATCTCCAGGGAAGTTCTGGCTAGGATCTCCAGTGAAGTTCTGGTCAGGATCTCCAACCAAGTTCTGGTGCCATGTTCTCTCGCTAGGTTCTCCAGCCAGGTTCTCCATGTTCTCCAGCCAGGTTCAGTCACCAGGTTCTTTAGCCAGGTTCTATCCAGGTTCTTTTGCCATGTTCTGTCTAGGTTCTCCAGTGAAGTTCTGTAGCCAGGTTCTGTCCAGGATCTTTTGCCATGTTCTCTGGCTAGGTTCTCGTTAGGATCTGATGAGG
Source organism: Myotis lucifugus (assembly GCF_000147115.1). Classification (NCBI taxonomy): domain Eukaryota; kingdom Metazoa; phylum Chordata; class Mammalia; order Chiroptera; family Vespertilionidae; genus Myotis; species Myotis lucifugus. Next base: position 2,167,118 of record NW_005871187.1, read on the forward strand.
ATCTGCTGAGGATCTGATGATTATTGTCTTGTTACATCCGTATTTATACCAGCCGATTTTAATCCTGTCAATTTCTATTACAAAGGTTAGGGCGTTTCTTATCTCCATTTCAGGGAGTAAAGATTATGTAGCTTAACTACCCACCTGGCACTTAATTAAGGGGTTGTATCCCCTCCCTAACCTCAGGGAAAAAATCCCCACCTGGGGAAACAACCTTTCTCAGAGAGGTGACCTTGGTTAAAACACATGGCACTAAGGAGAGCAAACATATTAAGAACAATATGCTATATATGCCAGGTCCCTTGAAACATATGCTGTGCAGATGTTTCTTTCCTGCAGCAACTGTGTCAAGCAGCAAGGATGGACCGGCTTCCGGCAATAGATAAAATTGAAAAAAATACTGTATGTAATCTTGAGGTGGATAGCACCATTCTAAGCATTCACCAAAAGTTGAAACAGTAAAGGAAAAGATTTATAGAATTGACTAATAAAAGCAAAAGCTTATATATGTCAATATATATAGCTTAGAGAGTTGAATCAATGCCACTCACACAAACCACTTTATCTGTAGGGATACTCAATGAAGAAGCAGCTAACAGTTCAAGCTTTACTGTGGGCTCATGGTCCCTTTAGGCAGGAAGACGGGCGAGCTCCAGGCAGCTTCATGAGCCCATGATTACACAGTTTTCTAGTCACATTTCTTAGATTTGCCATAGTTCATTAAAACCTCACCCCATGGCTCTTTTTTTTAATATATGTTTTTATTGATTTTAGAGAGTGAAGAAGGTAGAGAAATAGAAACATCAATCGGCTGCCTCCTGCATGTCCCTACTGGGGATTGAGCCTGCAACCCAGGGCATGTGCCCTGACTGGGAATCCGGTTGACATTCAACCACTGAGTCAATCTTTTCTTACTCTCTCACTAACTTTTACAAGTGCAGACACCTTGCCCATATCAGACTGCAGTGGGAGCTCCACACCCTGAGTCATTTCCTTCGCTCTTAAAGGGATGTATTTTGTGCACCTAAATTTATCAGGATTTTAACAGTGAGCATCATGGCCACAGCTTTGGTTTCATCCTCGGTGTGAGACTGAGATTTATAGGTCTTTGTGACTTTAATTTCACAATTTTATTTTTACCATTTGGGAATGAAAAGCAGCAGCCTCTTCAACCCCTTAAAGGTCTCTGAATTTGAAAATTCTCTCTTCTCTTTCAATTTTGCTTGCAAACTTTGCACTACTATTCAGAGTTCATCTCTTTCTTGTGTCAAATTGCCAAATATAGCCTACAGCAACCAACATTTGCTATGAACATTCTTTTTTTTCAGTCCTTCCTGACAATTAAAATCTTATTACATACATCGTCTTACCCAAGTACTTGAAGGTGACCCTTTTTGCCACTTTTTTTCTATCACATAACACCAGGTAAGTGAACTACCTTCTTTCCAGTATCTGCTAACAGATTCTTTGTTAATCACCACCTGACTTCTAAGAAAAGGCCACATATTTTAGTTTTATTAGTTTGTTAGTTGGTTTTACTTACAGAACCACCACACTTCTGGTTACTAATTTTTGTGACAGAAATAAAAAGCATCATTTCTTTTGGAGGTCATCAGAGTTATAGTTCTTACACATGGCAGGCTTGAATCTTATAGGAATTTAATTTGTGAGATAGAAGTAGCTACATCATAATTTAACTACTGAAAAACAAAGACAATGAGACAATCTTGAAGGAAGCCAGTGGAAAAAGATACATATACACAGGGAAACAGCAGTTCAATTAACCAATGATTTCTCCCTAGAGGACCATAAAATGATTTAGTACAACTTCTTTAAATCTTATCAAATCTGAATTTTGAATCAGAGTTAGATTGTAGGGGGTGTAGAGGAAGTTACCCTTCCTAGGACTTGCATAACTTCATTTTTATATCTATATATTTGGTCCATTTTAAAGTTTATTCTTGTGTATGGTATGAGATATGGATTCACTTTTATCCTCCTTCACATGGTTATTCACTTCCCCCAGCATCATTTATTGAAAACTTCACTTCATCCCAGTGTTTTTAGATATCATCTTTATCATATATTAAATTTCCATGTGTACTCAGGTCTATTTCCACAATTGCTATTCTTTTCCATTAATAAGTTTGTTTATTCATATGTGAGTTCCAAACTTTCAATTATAGGAGATTTATAATATATTTTAATACATTGTAAGACTAGTCCCTTCTTTTAGTTTTCCTTTTCTGTATTTTCCTGGCTATTTTTGGATGCTTATTTTTCCATATGAAATTTGATATCAACTTTTCCAACTCCAAAATAAATGCTTGTTGGTATTTTTATTGGGATCACATTAAATTTATAAATTAATTTAAGCAAAACAGGCATCTTTGTGACTCTAAATTATCATATCCAAATATAACGTATATCATATCCAAATACATTATATTTGGATATGATAATTGCTAGGAGGGCAATGGGGAGAAAAGGGGGACATCTATAATACTTTCATCAATAAAGATTTTTTAAAAACAAATACAAGAAATGCCTTTTTTATTTGCTTATATCTATTTATGTATCTTGCAGAATTGTTTTAAAGTTTTTCTTTATGTAGTTTTTACACATATCTTGCTAAGCATATGCCTAAGTTTGTATCACCCTATATTTTCCATTATATTATCTACAATATAATATTTAGATTCTAAATAGTTATTTTTGTTTTCATGAAGTCCATTAATTTCTATGTTAATTTTATATCCTGATACCTCAGTGAATTATTTTATTGTTTCAGTTTATCATTGACTCTTTAGAGTCTTGTAGGAATACCGTCATATCATTTGAACTAAAGATAGTTTTCTATTTTTTTCAAATCCCTATGACTAGTTCTTTCCTGTTGTCTAATTGCATTGATTAGTGACCCAAATACACTGTAAAAAAGTAGTGTTGATTAAAGATGTGTATATACATGTATATAAGATATAAATACATATAAATGTGTGTGCATGCCCACATGTGTACACGAGGAAAATATCCATCAATTCTTATTTTCTTGAAGTTTTTAAATTCTTTTTCAAAAGTTTTCCAAAATACTATGGAGGTAATCATGATTTTTCTTCTTAGGTTTATTAATATGGCCCATTATATTAATGTATATCTTAATAGTGAACCATTCTTATATTCCAGAATAAATCCCACTTGATAATTATATATTACTGGTATTTTCTAAATATGGTGCAGGATTTTGCTTGCTAATATTTTATTTAGGCTTTTTGCACCAGAAATGATGATTGTAAAATTCTTTTTAATAACTATAAAACTGGATGTCTTTCTTGAAAAACATTCAGCATATCAACAAAGGGGATGTTGATTTGAGATATTTTTGGTGCTAAAAGAGGCTTCATATAATGCATATAAAGCAGATATTAGTTCATAAATAAATTAGTTATTTGGTGATTAGGAAGTGATGTATTGAACATTTTGTATCCTAACATGTTAGTCTATAAACATATAGACAATAATTTTTTTTACTATGTTTTAGTAACATTTTAGAAAGTTGATTGAGTGTTTGGCATGGACATGAATGCATTATAGCTTTTTCCATTTAAAATAATAAAAAGTCCAGCCAGCATAGAGCAAAAACTAATAGATCTACAAGTAGGAATAAACCCACAATCTCAGATTTTAACATGCCTCTTTTTATATTTGCTATGGGAAGTCTTCTGTATTGAGAGATATAAAAGATTTGAACACAATTGGCAAACTTGACCTCAGTCATTCATAGAACAATTCAATGAAGCAGGGAAGCAAACTGGGCCAGATTCTGCCTGTGGCCTGTTTTTGAAGGAAATGATAGCTAAGAATGGTTTTTACAATTTAAAAGTTATGAAAAAATAAAGATAAATACGTTACAAAGACCATGTGGGGCCCACAAAGCTTAAAATATTTATATTTGGCTCATCATATAGAAAGTTTGCCGATCCCTGCACTAGACAAATTGTAGAATACACTCTTTGTAAGCACTCCTGCAGTATTAAAATATCAGTCAAAGAAGAACTCATAATGAAAATTATAATAGGCTTTAAAATAAATGACAAAAATTCTCCTGCTTCTACTTGTAATGTGTCCACCAAGCTCTGATTCACTTTCCTCTTCCTGAGCGTGTAAGAAAGGAACATTTGTTGGTGTTGGGAAAATTGGACGTTTACATACAAAAAAATGAAACTAGACCACCTTCTTACACCATATACAAGAATAAACTCAAAATGAATTAAAGACTTAAATGTAAGATTCAATACCTTAAAAATCCTAGAAAAAAACAGAGGCAGTAAAATCTTGAACATTTCTCTTTGTGATATTTATTTTCCTGATGTATCTCCTCACGCAAGGGAAAAGAAAGAAAAATAAACAAATGGAACTAAATTTTTGCAAAACAAAGTAAACAATCAACAAAAAGACAGTCCACTGAATGAGAGAACATATTTGCCAATGATATGTCCAATAACAGATTAATATCCAAACTTTGAAAAGAACTCACACAACACAACACCAAAAGAAAACAAACTCCAATTAAAAAATAGACAAAGGATCTGAAAAGACACTTCTCCAAAGAGGACATACAGATGGACAATAGACATGATAAGATGCTCAATTTCACTAATCATCAGAGAAATGCAAATTAAAACCACCATAAGATATCACCTCACGCCTGTCAGAATGGCTATCGTCAATAAATTCACAAATGACAAGTGTTCATGAGGATGTGGAGAAAACGGAACCCTTGTGCACTGTTGGTGGGAATGCAGACGGGTGCAGCCACTGTGGAAAACAGTATGGAGGTTCCTCAAAAAATTAAAAATGGAACTGCCTTTATGACTCCATGATTCCATTTCAGGGTATATATCCAAAAAAACCAAAAACACTAATTCGAAAGAATACATACACCCCTATGTTCATCGCTGCATTATTTACAGTAACCAAGCTATGGAAGCAGCCCCAGTGCCATCAATAGAAGAGTGGGTAAAAAATGGTGGTATATGTAAACAATAGAATATTACTTGGCCATAAAAAATAACAAAGTCTTACCATTTGTGACAGCATGGATGGACCTAGATGGCATTGTGCTAAGTGAAATAAGTCAGACAGAAAAAGACAATACCATATAGTGTCACTTATATGTGTACTCTAAAGAACAATATAAACATACAAACAAAACAGAGAGGGGACTGGGTGAAAAAATAAAGGGACTGAGAAATACAAAGGGGCTTGGGGACTGGGTGAAAAAAATAAAGGGACTGAGAAATACAAATTGGTGTTACAAAGTAGTCATGGGGATGTAAAGTAGAGCACTGGAAATACCAGGGGAACACTTTGTAAAGTACATATATGATTGTCTAATCACTATTCTGTACCACTAAAACTAATGCAAAATAATATTAAATGTCAATTGCAATTTTCAAATTGTTTTAAAATTCAAAATAAAAAATTTAAAATACCTGCAATGACATTGTCACATCTAAAAAATATAAATAAATAACATTTGCCAGAGTCTTCTGTAGTTAAATTGGGGCCATATAGCTGGCTATGAGCAATTATAAACATTTCTGCACAACAATTAATACTCTTTCAATTGACATTTGGGGTCTATGTTCCCTCCCCTTGAATTGGGGTCAACTTTAATTACTCACTTATACCTCTTAAACTGTAGCTGAAACAATGTGTAACTCCTAAGGCAAGAAAAAGTCCTACTGCTTCCACTTGGATCTCTTGAGTCACTTGTCTTTGGAGGCACCCTATAAGAAGTCCAAATACCTTGCATCCTTTAGCTGTGAAGAACACAGACCACATGAAAGGCACATGTTGGTGTTCTGGCTGAAAAATCCCTACTGAAATTCCATCTGACAACCAGCACCAGCAGCCAGACATATGTGTGAAGACACTCATGAAATCAGCCTTTAGTCTTGAAATGACTCCCAGCCATCACGTCTTACCAACCGAGGCCCCAGATATTGTGAGACAGAGATAAGCTATCCCTGAGGTACCCTGTCTGAATATATGGCCCAGAGAATCTGTAAATTTAATAAAATGATGATTTCAAGACTCTAAGTTTTGGGGTAGTTTGTTATGCAGCAATGCTAACTAGAACACTAACCAATGGAATAGAGGTGGATATTACCTATGCCACTTCTAGACCTAGCCAAATATCCCTTTTACTCTAAATTCTCTTCCATAGTGACTCTCTTAGAACAAGAGGTTTGGTTGACATCATTATAAGAGTCTGGATTTTTGGAAACCACCTGGAGGAATCTAGCCAAAAATAACTACCTGACCCATATTAGACCCATACATAGTAAAAAAATAAATCTTTACTATGCTGAGTCACTGGTATCTATCTACACTAATAAAAGAGAAAGATGCAAATTGCCTTACCTTTGCAATGCCCACCAGCCAATCAGGAGTATGCCAATTAACCCAACAAAGATGGCGGGTTAATTTGCATATGCAGGTGCCAAGTGGCCAGGAGCGGGGCAGGACGCTTGCATGGCGACGATGCAGGCGTTCCGCACCGCCCCAGCTGCTCCGGGTCTCTGAGCAGCGTGGGAAGGCGGAAAGGCAGCTCCAGCCAGAGCGAAGGCGATGCCAGCAGCCAGGGGAAGGAAGGCCCATTCTTACACGAATCTTTGTGCATCGGGCCTCTAGTATATATATAAAACCCTAAGCAACCAGTCAACCAATCGACGGGTCGACCATTTGACCGATTGCTATGATGCGTACTGACCACCAGGGGGCAGATGCTCAACACAGGAGCTGCCCCCTGGTGGTCAGTGTGCTCCCACAGTGGGAACGCCACTCAGCTAACCAGCAGGCGCCGGTGCCGGGCTCACACTTGGCAAGTGCAGCTGTGGCCGCACAAGCCTCTCCCACCTCCATGGCAGCACTACCAAGAGCAGCTATGGAGACAGGCATCGTGGGGCTGGGATGAGCAGGAGTGACGCAACCCCTCCCCGCCACCCCACCTGGGCTCGGGCTCCTCCTCAGCCGCCTGCTGCTTTGCACACTACTACACCCTCGAGGGTCCCAGATTGTGAGAGGGAGCAGGCCAGGCTGTGGGACACCATACACTGGGCCTCTAGTTCAGATATAATTGCCCATTCTATCTTACTAACATAAATATATTTTGAAATTTGAGGGATGAACTTAAAGCAGAATTTAGAGGAAAATTACCTACAAATTCATATATTACAAAAGGAGAGTGCTGAAGAATTAATGTCAAGATGTAATAAAAACAAAAGCAGAATAAACCTCAAAAATATAGAAAATACATATTAAGAGCAGAAAATAAATAAATATAATTCAACATTAAAAATTTTCATTTTTTTAATTAATGAAATTGACAAACCTAATGCAAGACTTATCAAGGAGAGCAAAGGTGAAAGAAAGCAATTCTAGGATTGCAAACGAAAATCTCACTGTACATCTTATAGACATTGAGAAATAATAGCAAAATATTACAAAGTAATACCCACATAAAAGCTGAAAAAATCCTAGAAAATACATCTTATCAAAACACAAAAAGAAATAGGATATCTTACTAATTCTATATTTTAGAAGTATTAGATCAGCATCTAAAACTGTCCCATAAAGAAAATAGTACCAATTGACTTTGCTGGAAAATTCTACCAAACATTTCAAGGAGCAGAGTCCAATCCTAACCAACTTACCACAGAATAGTAAAAGAAGGTCTTTTTTCCAATTACTTTCATAAGACCAGCATAGTCTCTTTTTTTAATACATTTTTATTGATTTCAGAGAAGAAGGGAGAGGGAGAGAGAGATAGAAACATCAATGATGAGAAAGAATCACCAATTGGCTGTCTCCTGAACCCCCCTTAGTAGAGATCGAGCCTGCAACCAGGGCATGTGCCCTTAACCAGAATCGAACTTGGGACCCTTCAGTCCGCAGGCCGTCGCTCTATCCACTGAGCCAAACCGGCTAGGGCCCAACATAGTCTTATTATCAAAACAAACTAGACCATGTAGGAAAAGATTACAGGCCAATCTCATTCACTGCTGTGCACTCATGGATCTCCAAAAGCCCATCCAGAAGCCCAGACACATATGAGCAAGCCAAATACATAAATAACTAAAAATCATGTATACCATAAACAAATTGACTTTATCTTAGAAATATAAAAGGGATTTAATTTTTTTAAAAATCCAACAAGTTATTTGCCACAATAATAGTTCAAAGAAGAAAACTCAAGAATCATTTGTCTATTAATTCCCGTTTTTGGTTTTGTTCTAAGTGAATCATTAGGGATGTGGGTAAAGATTTGCTAAGATAGTCCCCATTTTTCACCCATTTCTCTGTTTATACACTTTGCCATGTGACTTTGCTTTCCTCACCCTTTGATTCTGAGCCTGGCTGTGTGACTTGCTTTGGCCAGGGGATATTGGCAGATGTGATCCCTTCAGAGACTGGCAAATGTGATTCTGGATTTCCACTTCCTCTCTTGCTGTTCCTTAAACATACCAAGAGTGCTTCTGCCTTCAGGCCTTTGTCCTTCCTGCTCCCTCCATCAGGAGTAATCTTTCCTGTACATTATCCACACACCCAACTCCTTGCTTTTATTCATGTTTCTGCTTGTTTCCCCATCAGAGCAGCCTTCCCTGAATATCCATGTTAAAGTAGTATATATCCATAAAAAAGAAATTCATAGCACCTAATGCTAATTTGTTCATTGGCTGTCTCCCCTGGCTGGATTAGGATATCCATGAGTGCAGGGACTTTCCCTATTTTACCAGTGCCTAGAATAGTGCCTGGCATATAGTTAGTATTTGATAAATATTTGCAACATCAAAAATATGCCTCAGATCTTACTGATGCAACCAACCACTTTAACCTTTGTTAATTTAGCAAAATGTAACACACCAAAACCTGACACTTGTTGGGGGTGGGGGTGATGGAGTGAGATGGGAGTTAAAAGTTGCTAAAAGATGGAATATTTACTTAAAATGTGGTTAAGAAAGTACCTAACCATGCAAAGTACATACTTGTCATTAGTCTCTCCAGCTATCCCACACACTGAGAATCACAAACCAAATCTTCATAAAAAGTCATATTGATGCCATTGTTATTTAACCCAGTTTTTAATAATAAGAAAGGAGCAAAGGGAAGGCCAAATATTACCAGCATGCCCAGTAAAGTCTGTGTTACAAGTCTGTCAATCACCCCTGGGAACAGGTCATTGGCCAGAGTAGGTGTGGCCGCTGCAAGCACAGGAAGATTTGAGATACTTGAGCTCCTAAACAAAGGAGTGTGCTCTCTTGCTCTCTTGGGACTCTTGTTGCAGGGGGCATGCTTTCTTGGCTCCCCTGCATCAGCCCACATGGCCTACAGCCACGCGGACCCCACACACAATGGACTAATGGACTACAACTAGCCTGATGCTACACGGAACCCAGCTTCATCATGGGACAGAAACTCTAGACACTGGTTTTGTTTTTAGCTCTGTTGAATCCCCAGCTGCACCTCTTCTGGGACTGGATTAAGGGAAATAGGACTTTGCAAATGCAGGGATGTAATTTGACAGAAATAAAGCTTTCTACCACATCTCATCCTCCTGTGGGGGTCTCTGGAAATGCTTATTCCAGCAACACCCCAAGAGCCCGACTCCCACTAACAACAGAGAAAGACCACTCATGAATTCCTCTGATAACAATATGAAGAATAGAGATGATAGACATATTTTGGAGAACCTAAAGGAAAAACTTGAAAGATATAATAAGAAACCCAAGCATGGATGAAGCACTAATAACTGATGATCACAGTGTACAAGGAAGAAAATGAAGGAAGTATCTTCATTCAAATAAAATGTTTGTATATGAAAAATACAGAAATATCTGGACTCGAATAAAATACTCAATATAACGTGACCAATGAAACCCAGAAGTTAGAGAACAGAAAATGTATAAAATGATCTAAGTTTTTTTTAGTTACAACCATAACTGAATGTGTTGTTAAATAATTAGATAGATGATAAAGGATTTGTGGTTATAATATGGTAACAGTATGTCATAAAATGTGATTAGAGAGATAAACAATAGGTACTAACTAAAGCTAAATTCTGGGAATTATTTTTAAGGAAGTGACTCAGCATGTACCAGTGGTCTTGTTCATACCACAAAGATGCTTTCATTGTATTAATGAAATGACTAGATGTTTAAAAAGGAAAGAAAAAAACACACACACAAAAAACCCCCAAAACAACTATGTACAACAGGGTAAATAGCTTGCCTAACCGAGCCTAGATGAGTCTAAGCTATTTTTAGTCTATGAGTCCGTCGGTCCTAAAAGGCTCCCGGGAATTGAAGGGAAATATGAAAAGAGAAAATTTGTTTTCTTCCCAGCTGAATGATACCAAGATATTCCTGAAATACATTTTAAAAGGCTTTTCTTTCCAAAGATAACTCAGTTTCTGTCAGTCACGGAGAAAATAAAAAGGGGGAAAGTTTATTTTTATAATACAACATTTCCTCCAGTGGGCCCTCCCCAGGGTGACCACTGTCAACTCCCCGAGTAAATGAAACATCTGTAAATCAGACAAAGAATCTGGTTTTGCTCCGTTTGGAAAAAATTCTTTTTAATTATATGTGTCGGTCTAATTCTGAGTACCCTTCTCAAATCCAGGTTCAGATGGTTTTTGGTCCAACATTACTTATCCAATATATGTTTTCTAATGTACTGAGACTTCAAGTTTCTGGCCCAGCATGTAAGGAGCTTGGAAGTTACCACTTCTTCCTAACAAGTAAAAGTCTGAGCAAAATGAAAAATCAATAGCTTTTCTTTGATCCATAAAAGAAGTGAGGTCACAGGGCAAACCACAAGAGAATCACAGAACTCATTGGAGCAGGAACGTCCATGGGAACCAGTGTTGAGGTAGGAAAATCTGAACTGCAATCAACAAATTGCTGGAGGCACAGTGCCTGCAACTCAGAGAGATAAAAACTCGGGGGGGGGGGGGGGGGAGTCACTCATTTGCAAATTTTACCTCCCGAAACTCTACCAGGTTCTCACAGTGAGTATCAGAGGAAAATGGCCCAGTGCTTCCCACAGAGAGAGGGGCATGGGAACCATTTTGAGATATGTCAGAGTCTTCTGTTCTTATTAATAAAGTCTGCCCTTATTAAGGGAGAAACTAGATAACCGGAGCTTAAAACCTGCTGGTGTTTTATCCAAGTCTAGCTGACCTGGGGGTAGAGAAGTACTCAACTCCAGCCATCTCTAGTCTTCCATGTGCAGGTAAGGAAATATTCAACTCCAACCTCCTCTAGCCATCCTGTCTTAGGCAACCATCATCGCCATCCATCTCCAAAACTTTTAATCTTGCAAAACTGAAACTCCATGACCATTAAAATTAATCCCCATCTCTCAACCCCCTGGGCCGGGCAACCACCATTCTAATTTCTGTCTCTATGAGTTGGACAATTCTAGGTACCTCATATAAGTAGAATCATTTAATTTTTGTCCTCTTGTGTCTGACTTATTTCACTCAGCACAATGTCTAAGGTTCATTCATTTTGCAGTGTGTGTCAGAATTTCTTTTTGACACATGCCGAATAATATTGCATTGTATGTATGCTGGTATTTTGCTGAGAATGTTTGCATCTATATCCATTGGAGATATTGGCCTGTAGTCTTCTTTTCTTGTTGTATCTTCATCTTGCTTTAGTATCAGGGTATCTGGTAATAGTATCAGGGTAATAATTTTCTCATAAAATGAATTTAGGAATGTTCCCTCCTCTTCAATTTTTTAGAAGAGTTTGAGAAAGATTGGCATTAATCCTCCTTGAAATATCTTGTAGAATTTTCTAGTGAAACCATCCAGTTTTCAGCTTGTCTTGCTTGGAAAGTTTTAAAAATTACTATTACTGTTACTGATTCAATCTTCTTACTCATTATTGGTCTGTTCAGATTTTCTATTTCTTCATGATTCTGAGTTGGTAGGTTGTATGTTTCTATGAATTTAGTGATTTCTTCTAGATTGTCCATTTTACTGGTGTAAAATTATTCATAGCAGTCTCTTAGAATCCTTTGTAATTCTGCGGTATCAATTGTAATGTCTCCTCTTTCATTTACTACTCTATTTATATGAGTCCTCTCTTTTTTTTCTTGGTTAGCCTAGCTAAAGGTTTGTTGATTTTATCTTTAAAAAAACAAACAAAAAAAACCACCCTATAGTTTTTTTTATCTATTCTATTATTTTTCTATTCTCTATTTCATTTATCTTTGCCCTAGTCTTTGTTATTTCCTTTTTTCTTTTATCTTTGGCCTTAGTTTGTTATTTTCCTAGTTCTTTGAGGTATAAAGTTAGTCAGTGGTCGGCAAACTGCGGCTCGCGAGCCACATGCAGCTTTTTGGCCCCTTGAGTGTAGCTCTTCCTAAGCCTTAGGAGTACCCTAATTAAGTTAATAACAATGTACCTACCTATATAGTTTAAGTTTAAGAAATTTGGCTCTCAAAAGAAATTTCAATCATTGTACTGTTGATATTTGGCTCTGTTGACTAATGAGTTTGCCAACCACTGAGTTAGGTTATTTGAGATCTTTTTTTCTTAATGTAGACATTTTTAGCTACACATTTTCCTATTATAATTGCTTTTGCTGCATCCTATAAGTTTTGGTATGTTGTGTTTCCATTTTCATCTGTCTTAAGACTTTTTTAAATATTCCTTTTGATTTCTTCTTTGACTCATTGATTGTTCTGGAGTATGTTGTTTAATTTCCACATATTTATACATTTTCCACTTTTTTCCAGTTATTGATTTCTATTTTATACCATTGTGGTCAGAAAAGATGCTTAATAAGATGTTGTTAAGACTTGGTTTATGGTCTAGCATATGATCTATCCTGGAAATGTTCTGTGTGCCCTGGAAGAGAATACGTATTCTGGTGCTGTCAGATGTCAGATGGAATGTTCCATATATGTTTGTTAGGCTCATTTTGTCTATAGTGTTATTCAAGTCTCCTGTTTCCATACTGGTTTTCTATCTGGATGATATATCCAACATTGACAATGGAGTATTGAGGTCCCTTACTATTATTGTCCTGCCATTTTTTTTTCTTCCCTCCAACTTGTTAACATTTGCTTTAATTATTTAGGTCCTCCAATGTTGAGTGAATGCATTTACAATTATTATATCCTTTTGATGAATTGACACTCTCATCATTATATAATGTCCTTCTTTGTCTCTTGTGACAATTTTTTACTTAAAGTGTATTTTGGGATGATCTAGGGGCAGCCTCTCCCTGCTCTTGATTGGTTACCCATTTGCTTGGAAATATCGTTTCCCCTCCCTTCATTTTCAACCAAGGTTTTCCTTAAAGCTAAAGTGAGTCTCCTGAAGCTCGTTTTTAACACTTGGTAGCTTTCCTGCTGACAAGGAAATTAGCCACCAACATCTCTTACATCCAGTCTTCACCATCAGGCACTTTGATAATGTGCAGGACACACACACACACACACACACACACACACACACACATACACACATTTAAGTAAATATACTATTATATCTCAATCTACATATTGGACAAATTAGTGCTGGATCAATTATATTAGATCAAGCTTCTTCACTCTAAAATATTTAAAATAGAAATGTAATGCTATGTTTCAATGTGTCAAATTTTACTTTCTTAGATTTTGTATCAGAAGTCCACATATTCACAGATTTGTTTCAGGAAGAGAATTAAACCAGATTTACAAGGTGCCAGACTCAGATGTACGTTGCTTTATGACATTTACAGGTGATATTTACCTATGCCAGGTCATAAGCCCTGCATATCAGCTCTCTTAAATTTAGTTTGCATTCCACAGAATCTGTGTGGTTCTGTGTCTTCTGCCTGTTTTCTCAGATGGGTTTTGAACACTTCACACAGATGGACTTTGTTTAGAATCCAGTAGAACTGAGAAACTCCAGTGGTCAGATAACCCAGACAGTCTCAACTTCATTCTGTTTTAAGCCCTTAGTATATTTAAGTATGCCTCTCTCCTTTCCTTTAAGAAGAAAAAATAAGCAAGGGTGACCTTTACTATTTCTCTTAAGCAGAATCTGCTTCCTTTGAGCCTCCCTCTGAAGCTTTATTGGACATTTCCCCACTGATCCTTTGATCCTTATTTCCTGGATTTACCTGCTTTCATCCTCCTTGATTTGCCTTTTCATATTCATGGAATTAATAGTTAAGGGAGGATTTTAGATTAATTTTTGTTTCTCTGAAATGACATGCCATACAGGGTGGGGCAAAAATAGATTTACAGTTGTTTGTCTGGAAAATAATACAATAATCTACAATAATAAAAGCATAATGTGCTAATTAGACCAGACGTCATTCCGGATGTCCTTCCTTCCAGACAAAGCTGCAGCGGGCAGGAGCCGCGCCAGAGGCCCCAGTCGCGGTGGTGGTGGGCAGGGGCCGGGGCCAAGGCCCTTGTACGAATTTCCTGCATCGGGCCTCTAGTTAGTAGATAATAGCACAAAAATAAACTCTGTATTCACACACTCAAACTGTAAACCTACTTTAGCCCCACCCTGTATTTCATTAACAAGTCAAAGCTCTGATGACATAGATATTAGAAAAAAATCAGGAACTCATTCTCTACATATTGATAAGAGGACATATGGTTTCTTCTCTGTGCAATAACAGACAAAGTGAGTAACAGCAAAATGGTTCAAGAGAAAGAAATAAAGAAGGTGACTCATGACAGGTAGGCATGGCTCAGTGGTTAAGCATTGACCTATGAATCAGGAGGTCACAGTTCAATTCCCAGTCAGGGTACATGCCCTGGTTGCAGGCTCCATCCCTAGTAGGGGCATGCAAGAGGTAGCTGATCGATGATTCTCTATCATTGATGTTTTTATTTCTCTCTCTCTCACTCTACCTTCCTCTATGAAGTCAATAAAAATAATTTAAAAAAAAAAAAAAGGTGACTCAGAATCTTTAATTCTATTTTGTTCATGACTAAGCACCTATGAGAATCTTTGAAACAATACTTTCTCCTTTTACATTCCTGTTCTCATGTACTAAAATAAAATCATAATTATAAGAGCTACCAATTATTGAGCAATTATGATATATCAAGAATTGTATGTACTAGACATTTTTAAGAAATTGCCTATCAGATAATTAGGCAGTAGATCTGGGATTTCTAACACACAGCTACTTGAGTCCAAAGCCCATGATCTGGGACACTTGGCTTTTCCAAATTTGTTTACCCCAACCCAAGTGATAGGTTAGGCAAGGTGTATGTGGTCAGGGTCAGTGAGAGATGGAAATCTTCCCAGAAGCAGTGAGTGAGTGGCACAATGAGACATTTCATTAGAGAGGTGAAGTGAGGATTACAAAAGTCAGTAAAATTTATGGGAAAGATTATTTCCTTTGCTTATCCTGCCTTTCCCCTCCTTTTCCTCAACTACTTACTGGGGCTTGGTTTTAGAGATTGCCCTTGCTTCCAAACACCCGTCTAAACAGATGTATAATTTAGTGTCTCTGAACACGGATCTATGGTAAGATTTTTAGTGATCCCCATCAGGAGATAACAATAAGGGCATTAGTAAATTTTACATTAAACTAATGGTATCAAATTGATGTAATATCCTATATTCTGAAATATATCTATTTTTCTATTTTCAAAACCATTGCATAAAAATCTTAAATAAAAAAATAAAAATACTCTTTCGCTTTTATTTGTTTGTTTGCTTGCTTTTGAGGCTGAGTGGAAACACTCTTTGAAATCCTAGTTTCATAACCATAATTCTAACCAAAATAAGGTGGGGAGCAGAGGATTC
The DNA here is from genome assembly GCF_000147115.1 of Myotis lucifugus. Taxonomy (NCBI): domain Eukaryota; kingdom Metazoa; phylum Chordata; class Mammalia; order Chiroptera; family Vespertilionidae; genus Myotis; species Myotis lucifugus. The sequence continues at coordinate 2,182,959 of NW_005871187.1, forward strand.
AGTGAGAAAACTCTAGCAGGCATGTATGTAAATGGAAGGACAGAAATGCAGGTGCTGAAGAGATGGTGAAGAAATTATTGCAGTGTCCAGCATAGGGTTAGTTAAAAGCCTATAGTTATATAGTGTCAAAGAGAATACAAAAAGGGGTGGGATGCAAGGCTTATTTCAGAGGATGAATCAGTAGGACTTTGCGCCATGGGAAATAAATGGAAGAAAATGCTTGTTAAAGGCATGTAGTGATGGTATAATTAGCAAACAGCTATCGTAAAGCTTGCCAACTTCCTTGAAGTTACTAGTAATTCTGTAGCTTCAAATTTAGTGAGACTTCTATATCACTGTGAGGAAAACATCCAAAGTGTAGCCCCACTGAGAATAACCAGTGTTCTAGCAGATTATTGGCTAAGTGGCACAGTGCTGGGCTCATAGTTGGTACTTAATAATTATTATTCACATTCAACAATGAGATCTTCTTTTGCCTTCACAACTCTCTGAGGATCAGAGAAGATAATTTCACGTGACTAGAGACTAATTTCACACGGCACAGCAGCAATCTGAATACAGGTCAGAGAGCATGAGAGGGCACAGGAGTCTGCCCTTTTTCAGAGCACTGCTTCAAGTCCCGTTCAGATAATTCATCAAAAAAAAAAAAAAACCAGAAGAGACAGAAACAGAATCCTCTGTGGCCTCACTGGTAAGGATATTCTGCAGTTAATTGAATGATAGCAAATCAGCAAACATGCACTTGGCCCCTACTATGTGTCAGACATTGTGTAGATCCCGGGCATCAGAATATAAATTAGACACATTCTGCCCCGGAGGAGCTCCGCACCTAGAGGACAAGCCACATAAACAGCACTTGGAGTCACACAGACACCGTTCACTACGAATCTCACCACCACCAATTCACTGTGAGGCAAGAAACATATTTTTCTGCTTCATAGTCTGCCATTTGAGATACCAGGTTATATGACACAGGGACATCTAAGAAAATTCATTAAAAATAGAGTTGAACTTTATGAAACTATAAATCTTCAAAGCAATTGTGCAGAAAGTTGTGTAAATCATCTTTTCATTAAAATGGTAATTAATCCCATCCTATATTTTTAATAATGGATAAGTCATGAAAACTCTTGAGAGAGTCTCCTTTGCATTAATTTGTTATTCCCATATAAAGTATGGGGTTGTTTTGGGGGTTTTTTTTAATCTAAAGGTGCTCTAAAAAAAAGTCTTTAAGAAAGAAGTATGGATTTTAGTTTCTTACTACCCAGAGAAGACCAGCAGGTAGTATTAAGAATAGCCATCATTTAAATTTCAAACACCAAATCTGTTTGGCTCTAAAATGCAATCAGTGCTTGCAAGGCCCTGGCATAGACACCATGCTTATCCTGGCACGGTTCTTGCGCAGCAATCAACATCCCTTCAATCTGGTTTTCTTAAATATGATCACTGGCTACTAGCCTAGACCTACTCTCCCTAGGACTCCCACAGGACGTCTGTCCCCCCAGCCATGTCATTCCTCTCTCCAGCACACACACTACACATCCCTAACCCTGCTGCCCACCCCTCCCAACACACACATACCCACGGCAAGTGCTCATGCCAATGCCAGGCCTGCTTGCCCTTAACTCTTTTTCTAACCCTTGTTTTTACGTGCCTGAATTGCAGAGGGCATCTGGGGAATAGGAATGACCCATTCCAGTTACACCTCCCAGTTCCCAGGAAACTGGCTTCCAGCAGGACTGAGCTAATGGGAGCCATTCCCTAAAGATTGGGGCGGGGAACTGGGAGCAGAGGAAAGGAGAAACCAAGTTATTCTTTCCCTTTCTCTGTGCCAAGGGCTCCTTCTCCAGTAGTAAGAGCAGCTTCTCTGTGGCTCCAGCTCCTGCTCCCTGTGCCCACTCTGGTTCTATCTTTCACTGGGTCACCCCGATTATAACACAAACACTTTGCTTCTCCCTCCAGCTGAGGATGGTAATGGCTCCCTGCGGCTGCTAATCTCTGGGCTGCCTTGCTCCTCCCCTCTGTGGACTTTGCAGGCTTTCTAACCACCTGGGTAGCTAATTGTGAGCACCACAGTCCCTGTTCCAAAATCTCAGTGTTTTCTGTTTACCTGGTTGGACCCTCACTGTGCTCTAACAGCGGGAGTTTGCACGATGTGTCTGTCTGGCACTGTACTTTTTATATTAACGTTCTTATTTAATCCTCACAACAATCCAAGGGGTGGGTTTTCTATTTGTATGCTGCAGGAAAGGAAAGTGCTCATCTCTCCAAGCCTCAAAGTCACAGTAACAGCGTCCAGATTAGAACTACTAGTAAGGTTAATTACTTTGCACCCATTTTTACTTATTTATACATCTATTCATCAGACCATAAACTGTTTAAAATCTGGGTCTATGAGAATCCTTCTTACGTCTCCTCTATGGTATTTCGCACAGTTAGGAACAGTGTGGATAGAGACTCAACAATACTGATTAACTAACTGAGGGATTCCATGAAAAGTAGTTGGGAAACCTGTATTCTAAGAACATGCTTTAACCATTTCAGTTGCTTGCTCCCATCCATGTTCTCTCACCCCAGGAAGACTTACTAGTATGAGAGAGGAGAGAATTAGCAGGAGTGAGAAGGCACCACAAGGGGTAGAAATGTTTGATCCTAACAAAGAGTGGCCTCCAGGGCTCACGTCAAGTAGCACAGCTTTAAGTCTAACAAACAAAACAAAGGTTTGATTCTGGGCGGGCAGAACACGAAAGGACATGGCAAGCAGACAGCAGAGACATGCCCTGGATAATCTCTCTCTGAGATGAGCCACGGAATACTCAAAATAGAGCCGAGTCCAAAGAAACAAAGCCGGGCAGGAATGAGAAAGGAATGCTAGTCCCAGCCAATTGGCTTAACTACAGCACAAGATGCCTGACGAAGTCCAAAGACCTAGCGGAGAGAGAAACATTCTGGAACCCAAAAGACTGGGCAGACTGACCTCATGGAAGTGGCCAATCGTTAGTGTCACTAAAACTCACATTAAGAACTTAATTCCTTCCAGTATTCTAGCCCGCTGGTATGTAACTATATAAGAACTTTTAAAACCAGGAGTGGGGGTGACGTCACGCCAGCTCAGCTCCCATTGCATTAGGAGGAAGCTTGCATATGGTAGCTGGTTTGTAGCCAAGCCTGAGGGGAGGAGTTGACAGCATCCTCTCGACTGGTAATTGTATGGTCTTTTATTAACTTCCCTTTCGTTTTTAAGAGAAATGTGACACTTTCCCCCCAGGAATCTCACATTTACTAGCATCCATTTATTTGGAACAAAACAGAAGGTTTGCCCTTGTTGATTATTGGCGATGTTGGGATCTACCTCCCAACTCCTTTCCAAAAAAGTTTGTCCATTATTTTCTGCACCTGGCCTTGCCTTCCTCTTGTCTCCTTCCCATCGAAATAATCGCCTATCGCTTTACTATTTAAGAAGAAAGAGGAAAACTTAAGAGGAGCTGGTCTCGCAGAGACAAGTAAGGAGAGAATGTAAAGGAGAGAGATGTCAATAGGATTAAATTCGGGAGTAAAGTTATTTCCCCCAGCCTAGTTGAGATATAATTTACATATAATATCATGTAAGTTTAAGGTATAAAATGAGATGATTTGACACGCCTGTGTACTGCAATACAGTTTTTTTTAACACATTCTTTACCGCACATATTACCATTTTATCTTTGTTGTTATGGTGAGAACATTTAAGCTCTACTTTTTAAAAAATATATTTTTGTTTATTTCAGAGAAGAAGAGAGCGGCAGAGAGAGAGAGAAAAAAAAAATCAATGATGAGAGAGAATCCTTGATCAGCTGCCTCCTACGCAGGGGACCCAAGCCCGAAACCTGGGCATGTGCCCTGACCAGGAATCGAACTGTGACCTACTGCTTCATAGGTTGGTGCTTAACCCTGGGGCCACATCAGCAGGGCTATGCTCTACTTTCATAGCAACTTTTAATGTGTACAATAAATATTGTTAATTATAATCACCGGCCAGTACCTTTAACCCCAGAAATTTATTCATCTTCTAACGGAAAAATTGTACCGTTTGACCAACATCTCCCCATTTCCCCCACTCCTCAGTCCCTGGTGACCACCATGCTGATCTCTGTTTCTATGTGTTTGGCTCTGTTGGATTCAATGTAAAAATGAGATCACATAATCTTTGTCTTTTTCTGTTTGGTTTATTTCACTTTGCATAATGCCCTCAAGATCCATTTGTTGTCGCAAATGGCAGGATTTCCTTTTTTCTCGTGGCAGAATAATAACTGATAGCTCAATTTTGAAAATGAAATGTATATTAATAAATACTACCTTTATAATTATTCAAAGTGTGTATATACATTTTTGGGATAACATATATATCACATCAAATCTTTTTCCATTTATCCATCAATGGACACTTAGATGGTTTCCATGACTATTATAAATAAAGCTGCAATAAACATGGGTCTGCAGATATCTGTATGAGATGGTGATTTTATTTCCTTCAGATATATACCCAGAAGTGAATCGCTGGGTCATATGGTAGTTTTATTTTTAATATTTAAAGAAAACTCCATACTCCATCTATAATGGCTGCACCAATTCTCATATCCACCAATAGTACACAAGAGTACTCATTTCTCTGCATACACATCAGCACTTGTTACCTCTTAGAATTAAATTTGGGAATAAAGTTATTTTCATATCTTTTTTATAATAGCCATTCCAACAGGTATGAAGTAATATCTCATAGTGGTTTTGAATTGCATTTCCCCGATGATTACCTTTTCATGTACCTCTTGGCCATTTGTATGTCTTCTTTGGAAAAAGTCTATTCAGGTCCTTTGCTTATTCTTTAAATAGATTACCTCTTTTTCCTTTTTTTTGCTGTTGAGTTGTATGAATTCCTAATATATTTGGATATCAGATACATGGTTTGCAGATATTTTCTCCCATTTCATAGATTGCCTTTCATTTTGTTGTTTCTTTTGCTGTACATAACTTTTTAATTGGATGCTGTCCCACTTATTGATTTGTGCTTTTGTTGCTTGTGTTCTGGCGTCATATCCAAAACATCATTGCCAAAACCAATGCCAAGAAACTTCTTCCATATGTTTTCTTCTAGGAGTTTTATAATTTTAAGTATTATATTTAAATTTTTAATCCATTTGACTTAATTTTTGTGATTGTTGTAAAGGTAAGATTCTAACATTCTTTTGCATGTGGATATCCAGTTTTCCCAAAACCATTTGTTAAAGAGACGTCTTCCAGCCCTAGCTTGTTTGGCTCAGTGGATAAAGCGTCGGCCTGCAGACTGAAGTGTCCTGCGTTTAATTCCAGTCAAGGGCATATGCCCAGGTTGTGGGCTCGACCTCCAGTACGATGTGCGCAGGAGGTAGCCAATCAATGATTCTCTGTCATCAGTGATGTTTCTATTTCTCTTTCCCCTCTCCCTTCCTCTCTGAAATATATATATATACCTAAGCGACCGAACAACCAACTGACCAAATGACCAAACCATCAGTCTACTGGTCACTATGACACACACTGATCACCAGGGGGCAGATGCTCAATGATACACACTGACCACCAGGGGGCAGACTGGTGGTCAGTGCGCTCCCACAGCCAACCTCTCATCCCCCCCCCCCCTTTTCCTGGCCAACCTCCCACGGCTCTGATCGGCCCTGACTGCAGGCCAGGCTGAGGGGCCCCACCGTGCACGAATTAGTGCACCTGGCCTCTAGTATTTTATAAAAAAGAGATTTCTTCCATTGAGTAGTCTTTGCTCCCTTGTCAAATGTTAGTTGACTGCATATGTATGGGCTTATCTCTGGGCTCCCTATTCTGTTCCACTGGCCTATGTGTCTATTTTTTGTTTCTACCATATTGTTTTGATTACCATATCTTTGTAATGTAGTTTGAGTTCAGGAAATTTTATGCTTCCATTTTTTTTCTTTTTTCTCAGGATTGCTTTGGCTATTTTGGGTGTTTTATAGTTCCATATGAATTTTAGAATATTTTTTTCTGTGAAGATGCCATTAGAATTTTGATGGGAATTACACTGAATTTATATATCACTTTAGGTAGTATGCACATTTTAACAATATTAATTCTTTTGACCCATGACCGTGGGATAACTTTCCATTTATCTCTGTCTTCTTCAATTTTTTCATCAATATCTTATTTTTCATTGTACAGATCTTTCATTTTCTTGGTTAAATTTATTCCTATTTTATTCTTTTGATGCTATCGTTAATAGGATTATTTTTATTTCTTCTTCAAAAAGTTTATTGTTAATATATAAAAATGCTACTGATTTTTGAATGTTCATTCTGTATTCTTCAACTTTGCTTATTCTAAAAATTTTTCTGGTGTATTTAGGGTTTTTTATGTATAAGTTTGGGTCATCTGCAAACTGAAACAATTTACTTCTTCCCTTTCTGTTTGGATGCCTTTTATTTCTTTTTCTTGCCCAATTGCTCTAACACTACCATACTAAGTAGCGGTGAGACTGCCATCCTTGTCTTGTTCTTGATTTTGAAGTAAAAGCTTTTTATCTTTCACCAATGAGTATGATGTTAACTTTGGGCTTGTAATATATGGCCTTTATTATGTTGCAATGTATTGCTTGTACATCCAATTTTTTAACAACTCTTATCATTAAAAAGTGTTGATTTTTGCCCTAGCCAGTTTGGCTCAGTGGATAGAGTGTTGGCCTGCAGACTGAAGGGTCCCGGGTTTGATTCCAGTCAAGGGCATGCAGGCATGTACCACGGTTGCAGGCTCAATCCCTGGTCTTTGTCAGGGTGTGTAGGGAGGCAACCAATCTATGTGACATTGATGTTTCTCTCTCTCCCCCACCCTTCCACTCTCTCTGAAAACAATGGAAAAATGTCCTCCTGTGAGGATTAACAACAACAACAACAAAAGTGTTGATTTTGTCAAATGCTTTTTCTGTGCCTGTTGAGAGGATCATTAGATTTTTATCCTTCTATTAATGTAGTATATCACATTTATTGACTTGCATATATTAAACCATCCTTGCAACCCAGAGATAAATGCCACTGGACATGGTGTCTGACCCTTTTAATGTGCTACTGAATTTAGTTTATTAGTATATTCTTGAGAAATTTTGTATCTATATTTGCAATATTGAACTGAAATATCCTTTTTTTATAGTGACTCTATCTGACTTTCATATCATGGTAATTTGGCCTCATAAAATTAGTTGGATGTGTTCCCTTCTCTTCAACTTTTTGGAAAAATTTGAGAAGGATTGGAATTGAATGTTTGGTAGAATTCACCAGTTATCATCTGATTCAATCTCATTGCTTATTATTGGTCTATTTAGATTTTCTATTTCTTCATGATTTATACTTAGTACATTGTATATTTCTAGGAATTTATTCATTTCTTCTAGGTTGTCCAATTTGTTCCATATAATTTGGGCATAGTAGCATTTCATAATCCTTTGATTTTTATAGTATTAATTATATTTCCTCTTTCTTTTATAATTTTATTTATTTGAGTCCTCTCTTTTTTCTTGGTTGGTTTAGATAAAATTTTGTCAATTTTGTTTATCTTTTTTTAAGACCAACCCTTAATTTAACTGATCTTTTCTATTCTTTTAGTATTCTCTATTTCATTGATTTCTGCTCTAGTCTTTATTATTTCCTTCCTTCTAGTACGTGTGGGCTTATTTTGTTTTATTGTCTAACTAGAGGCCCAGTGCACAAAAATTTGTGCACTGGGGGGGGGGGGTCCCCCAGCCCGGCCTGTGCCCTCTCACAGTGTGGGACCCCTCGGGAGATAACGACCTGCTGGCTTAGGCCTACTCCCGGGTGGCAGAGGGCACGCCCAATCCCTAGGTGCAGCTCCTGGTCAGGCTCAGAGCAGGCCGATTGGGAGTTGGGGCGCCGCCCCCTGTTCATGCACAGAGCAGGGCGGGATTGGGAGGTTGCGATGCCACCCTCAGTCA
>NW_005871187.1:2191302-2200274 GCF_000147115.1 Myotis lucifugus
GAGGTTGGGGCGCTGCACCCTGTCACACTCAGGGCAGGGCCAATGGGGAGGTTATGGCTCTACCCCATCACACACAGAGCAAGGCCCGTGGAGGGGGGTTGGGGCGCCACCTTCTATCACCCACAGAGCAGGGCGGATCAGGGGGTTGGGGCGCTGCCACTGTCACACTCAGGGCAGGGCCGATGGGGAGGTTATGGCTCTACCCTGTCACACACAGAGCAGGGCCGATCAGGGGGTTGGGGCGCCGCACCCTGTCACACACAGAGTCGCAGGGCGATCAGGGGGTTGGGGAGCTCCCCCCTATCAGGCACAGAGCAGGGCTGATCAGGGGGTTGGGGCGCTGCACCCTGTCACAAACAGAGCAGGGCGGATAGGGAAGTTGTGGCCCCGCCCCCTGTCACACACAGAGCAGCAGGGCAATCAGGGGGTTTGGGCGCTGCCCCCTGTCATGCTGATCCCGGTGCCGGGAGGCCTCGCTGCTCCGCTGATCCCGGTGCTGGGAGGCATATTACCCTTTTACTATATAGAATAGAGGCCTGGTGCACAGGTGGGGGCTGGCTGGTTTGCCCTGAAGGGTGTCCTGGATCAGGGTGGGGGTCCCCACTGGGGGGCCTGGCCAGTCTGGGTGAGGGGCTGAGGGCCGTTTTCCGGCTGGCGGGTGACTGAAGCTCCCAACTGCTCCTTTTTTTCTTTTTCTTTTTTAATTCTGGGCCAGCTTTATCTCTGAGGCCTCGCTGCTGAAAGCAGGTTTCTGGCCTTTTGTTTACCTTCTGTATTTGATACAATGTTGCGGTCCGGCTGGCTGAAGCCCGGCTGACTGAAAGCTGGTTTCTGGGGGTTTGTTTAGCTTCTATATTTGCAACATAGTTGCTTAGAGTTGCAGCTGAGAGGCCCTCAAGTCAGGCGGGGAACGTTGGAGCTCGCCGTCACTGGAGCAAGCAAGCCTCCCTGTTCACTTCAGTGCATGGCTGCTGGCCGCCATCTTGGCTGACAGTTAATTTGCATATCGCCCTGATTAGCCAATGGGAAGGGTAGCGGTTGTACACTAATTACCATGTTTCTCTTTTATTAGTGTAGATTCCTTGAGGTATAAAGTTTAGTTGTTCATCTGAGATCTTTCTTTTTTCTTAATGTAGCATTTGTCATTATAAGTTTCCCTCTCAGAACTGCTTTTGTTATATCCCATAAGTTTTGGTATGTTTATTTTCTCTGTTTTGGGTTTCAAGGTATTTCAGATTTCCCTTTTGATTTCTTCTTTACCCATTAGTTGTTTGGAGCATGTTGTTTAATTTCCATGTGTTTGTGAATATTCCAGTTTTCCTCCTGTTATTGGTTTCTAGTTTCATCCCATTGTGGTCAGAAAAAATGCTAAGTATGATTTTAATTTTTTTCATTTGTTAAGACTTGCTTTATGGCCCAACATACCACCTGGAGAATGTTCTGTATGCACTGAGAATAATGTTGGGTGAAATGTTAGTTTATGTCTGTAAGATCCATTATGTCTATAGTATTGTTCAGATCTACTGTTTCCTTATTGATTTTTTTGTCTGGATCATCTATCTAATGTGAAAAATTGAGTACTGAAGTTCCCTATTATTGTTGTAATGCTGTTTATTTCTCCTTTCAGTTTGTTAGTATTTGCTTTATATATTTAGGTGCTCTGATGTTGGGTGAATAATATTTACAATCTTGGCTGAAAAAAAAAAATGTAAGGTGTTAATTAAAGGACAATATATGGATTATTAGATGGAATATAATTATGGCAGCATGACATCTGAGCACAGGTAGAGTTCTAAAACTTAGATTAAGGAAGGTCAGCCTTTCTTTAAGGAAGTGAAAGCAAAAATATTAGTGTGGTAAGGAAGAGTTCAGTAGGGTGCTGAAGGACGAGAAGAGTTCATGAGTAGGCCCCTTCTAAGTGCTTTTCACTGCATTTATGTGTTATTAGCCTCTCTTTAGCTCAAATACATATTAAAATAGCATTTATGCAAGGTGAACACTCCATTTTCTCTCAAATACATTTTCTAGTCTTTCCTTCTTACGTCTTGTATCACAGGGAGCTGCATTTCCTAGGATCTTTTCTTTCTGTTTTTATGGTAATTTTGACTAATTGGCCTCACTGCTTAGAAGAATGGAGAGCAGAAGGAAGGGGTAGACCAGAGTATTACTTTCCCTCCCTCTTTCTCTCGGCTTCTTATGGTGTTTGGCAGCAGTTACACCTTAAACATGTCTCAAGATCTCAGAAAGATGTGTTCTCAGCTCTCAACTAGCCATGCTCATCTTCTCCTGGCATCTTGGACTGGGATTATTTCTTCTGTTATATTCCTGCTGTTGCCAATCTTTAAATTGCCTCACCACTTCCTATTGGCTTTTTATTACTTGTACTCCTGTATAACAAATTTCTTGTATTAAATTTACTACATTTGAAAGGGCTAAAATATTTCTCCTTTTCTAGTTAGACCCGAACTAATCAAGCATTCATCTCATCTAAATCATTTTATGACAACATATGCAAGATGCAATCCAATTCCAAAGTAGTATAAACTTAACCAAATGTCTTCTTTCTGAAAAACATACTCAACAACAGCTAAATTTTCCCAAAATATAAACCACGCGCTAACAATTTTTTTCCTTTTTTCAGAATTGTTAATGGTAAATGATTATGACACTGTATACTAGACTTTGAAATTGTTTTTCAATTATTGATTATAATCGACTAGGGTGTAAAGTACTATTTCTAGATAGACCTCTAATCTATAAATAGTGGAAGCTTGTGGTTTATCTTTAAATTGTTCTAAATGTTTAAACAAAACTTCCTCACTCTATATCATAATGTTATTGCACACTCACATGACAATAAGAATACTCTCTTTGTTGTTACATAATAAATAACAGTGATGTTTGTTTCATGGCTTAGTATAAAAAGTCTTCACACAGAAAGGTTAGTCTCTATTGGCAATCTGCTTTTATGTTTCCTGAGATTGAAATAAATTCTCTAAAATGGTTGGGATATTTCAAATTGCTGAGGGAAAATCTAGGAGGGAGGAAATAAACATCAATGAGGTGCCCGTGGTACTACATGAAAAAAAGAGAGAAAACCCTCCAGATCCACGGTCTCTGGCTAAGAAAGAACTTAAAAAAAAAAAATCATTGTCTTTTCTTCTAAATTCTTGCCTGTTAAATGTGTGAGATAAATCTCTTCTGTTTTCTCTATGAAGCCTTTAGAAAGTTTTATGAATTTTAGTCACATTTTTATATACGTGAATTCAAAGAATTCAAAATAAATTTTATGTAAGTGAATTTAAAATGAATTTAAGCTGATAGAAAAAAGTTGGTAAGTGAGGAGACAGCTTTTAAGAGAAAAATGTGTCTAACTGATCTTCCATGAGTATATTATCCATTCTGTGCACTTCTGAGTTTGAAGACATGGAATGCTATGTAAATAGAAGACTTCACTCATTCACCCAGATGGTCATCTGCTATCCTGGGATGTGGTGTGGACACGTGCATTCAGCAAATTTCATTCACTCCAGAGTTAGAAAATGAGTAAGTCAATCTAAAATATTCAGGTGAATTTTTAATTTTATGTTATGAAATGTTATTGCAACACTGGGATTGTCTGAGTCACACAGGTCAGATCTGAGGAATCAAGAAGTGGGACCACGGTCACAGAAGGGACAAGGAAAGTACCAGCATAGGTCGCTTTTTCTATGGCCTGCCTAAGGCAACAAAATGTGAAAAACACATTCTCTTATAATGTTCTGGTCACTTACACGCTGAACTTGGTGTCCAAGATTCCTTTCCATGGCATCCAAACAGTTCTCCAAATATATTTCTTTCTTTTGTCCAAAATGTGCATGTTGTATGTTTAAGAGAGTATACAGATGTATGTGGGGAGGCAGTGCCTTCTGAGAAAATACCACTGGACATAGCCCTCTGCTTTGAAGGCTCGGAGACAGGATTGGGTCAGTGCCCCAAGTTCGTCGCACCCTAGAAAGCCGACACATGCTGTGCTCTTCTGAATTTGAAGATATGGAATGCTATGTAAATAGAAGACATCACTCGTTCATCCAGATGATCATCTCCTGTCCTGAGATGTAGCATTACCCAGTGGAAAACAACTGCCACAGTGACAGGAGATGTAGTCTCACACATTCCCTTCCTGTGGTAAGCAACATGGGGAACTGTTGAAAAAATGATCAAAAATTGAAAATATCTGAAACTTTATTTTCAACACATATTTTCGCTGCAAGCTCGCCTATGGGTGAATTGAAAGGTTCCTTGGTGAAACTCAACTCAGAACAAGGGGACAGAGCCCGATTCCAGTACTGCCTTAAGCTTCTTCTCAAAAGACTCTCCTCCACTGCAGCCTGTGAGGTAGCAGTAAGGTCATGCAAAACTGATTTGAGTTAATAAGTACTAATGTATTGACAAAGCAAAAGAAATGGTAAGTATACAGACACACACACACACACACACACACACACACAAAGGAAACTTGTCATATAATGCCTCATCCCAACAGATACAGGGGTGGGCAAACTTTTTGACTCAAGGGCCACAATGGGTTCTTAAACTGGACCGGAGGGCCGGAACAAAAGCATGGATGGAGTGTTTGTGTGAACTAATATAAATTCAAAGTAAACATCATTACATAAAAGGGTACGGTCTTTTTTTTTGTTTGTTTTATTCATTTCAAAGGGGCCGGATCCGGCCCGCGGGCCGTAATTTGCCCACGGCTGAATTAGACACATCTTAAGCACACCACACTTCGGGGGGGCTATTAACTAACCAATATTGCTCTCACATTCCTCAGATTATAACATGTATGTGATTGTGTTTTCCCTTTTATGTTGGCTCTTCTGCCTTTCATGAAACACGTTCCAGTTCAATTTGGACAATTGGATCATAAGGTGGCCCACACTAATGAGTGATTGCTTTAATGCCATCTTCCTGGTGAGGGTTTGAAGACATGCCCTGGCCTTCCAGATATTCTCTTGGAAATTTCCTGGCTCATGGGTCATTGTTTGTACTAGAAGGTTAATTAAATCATTACTATACAGTCATTCCTATTTTATAGATAATAAAATAATGAGATACAGGATACTCACTTGCTAAAGCCACAAGATAGCAAAACTGGTTTCTAGTCCATTTGGGGCTCTTTGCAGTGCCTGACACTGCTTCCAGGATTGCCCAAACCTCCCTGCTCTGGGCATGTGTGCAACTGTTTCCCTTCTACTCTCCTAGCAGGGGGATTTTTTCCTTCCAGGGTGAAAGATGATGGGATTCTCTTAACTACCCACAGCTCCTATTAATTCAGAGGAAAGTAGCTTTAGTGTGAATTCTTGGGGAAATTTCCAAATGCCTGCTTCAGAGTATTAAACATTCTGTTATATGATGCAACTAAATTCTGCTACCATGTCATATCTCTACTGGCAAATTATATTGTACTAGAGGCCCGGTGCACAAAAATTTGTGCACTCGGGGTGGGGGGTGGGTCCCTCAGCCCGGCCTGTGCCCTCTCACAGTCTGGGACCCCTCGGGGGATGACCACCTGCTGGCTTAGGCCCACTCCCTGGGGGATTGGGCCTAAGATGGCAATCAGACATCCCTCTGGCAGCCCGGCAGCCCTCGGGGGATGTCCACTTGCCAGCGGGGAGCAGACCTAAGCTGCAGTCGGACATCCTTAGTGCTGCTGAGGAGGCAGGAGAGGCTCCCACCACCACCGCTGTACTGGCAGCCATCAGCCTGGCTTGTGGCTGAGCAGAGCTTCCCCATGTGGAAGCGCACTGACCACCAGAGGGAAGCTCCTGCATTGAGCGTCTGCCCCCTGGTGGTCAGTGTGTGTCATAGTGACCAGTCATTCCCAGTCTTTCTGCTGTTAGGGTCAGTTTGCATATTACCCTTTTACTATATAGGATAGAGGCCTGGTGCACAGGTGGGGGCCGGCAGGTTTGCCCTGAAGGGTGTCCCAGATCAGGGTTGGGGTCCCGCTTAGGTGCCTGGCCAGCCTGGGTGAGGGGCTGATGGCTGTTTGCAGCTGGTCACACCCCCTTCAGGGTGGGGGTCCCCACTGGGGTGCCTGGCCAGCCTGGATGAGGGGCTGATGGCTGTTTTCAGGCTGGCCACACACCCTTTAGGGTGGGGGTCCCCAATGGGGTGCCTGGCCAGTCTGGGTGAGGGGCTAAGGGCTGTTTTCAGGCTGGCCGGCGACTGAAGCTCCCAGCCTCTCCTTTTTTCTTTTCTTTTCTTTTTTATTCTGGGATTTATTTACCTTCTATAATTGAAACTTTGTTGCCATCACTGGAGCTGAGAGCCGGGCTCCTGCTCACTCCAGCTCTGAGGCCACAGCCTGCTGAAAGCAAGTATCTGGGGTTTGTTTACCTTCTATAATTGAAACTTTGTTGCTTTCGGAGCTCAGATCCGTGCCGCGGCAGACAGGGAACCTTGGCTTCCTCCATCACTGGAGCAAGCAAGCCTCCTGCTTGCTTCAGCTGTGTGGCTGCTGGCCTCCATCTTGGTTGGGTTAATTTGCATATCACGCTGATTAGCCAATGGAGGCGTAGCGAAGGTATGGTCAATTACCATGTTTGTCTATTATTAGATAGGATAGTATCTTTCTGGACCAAGTGACTCTACCGCTTGATAGCTATGTTACCTTAAGAAAATGAATTCTACTTCCTAAGCTTTAATATCTTCATCTGTTAATATTAAATAATAAAGGCCATGATATCGAGGGTTTTGTGAAGTCTAAATGAGATAATATAGTAAAAGTTCTTGACATGGTTATAGAAGTGGAAGTACTAGACATAAAAGTAGTGTAGCAGTTATGTTAATCTTGGAGGAAGACACAGAAATAGGATCATGACAAATATTTTTGTACAAATCATCTGATTGTATCTTTATAATAGTTGTATTATCTCCATCTTACAGATGAAGAAACAGAAACTTGTAGAACTTAAATCACTTGCTCAAAACCAGGTTGATAAGTGCCAAAGATGAGACTCACATGTCATCACATTCTAAATTCTCTCTACTTTCCACTACAACATGAGGCCCCAATGGTCTTAGCCATCACTGGGCAATGTGTTCCACACTGGTCGTGTGTGCTTGATGAGGTCAGCTGAAGTTGTAGAGGAGCAGGGGCATGGGCTTCAGAGACTATGGGTAGAGTTAGCTTGGCTATTAACTAGAATGATGTTAGACTCTAAATAATTTTGTATAATAATATATACTGTTTAGTACTATGTTCTTAGCACTATGCTAGGTGCTTTACCCTTAATCCTCACAACCATGCTCTAAGGGAGGTATGTATTGTCATCATTTACATATTTTAAAAGCTGGAGATTAGAGAGGGTAAATAGTTTGTCTCAAGTGATATCTTGGTGAATGGTTCGGGCCAGTGTTTGAATCCAAAACCTGTACTCCTTTCAATTAATGTAGCTAGCCCCCAGTTTCCTTGTTTATTACTTTTAGAGAGTAACTGCATTGCAGTACTATGTGAAGATGAGATGAGATAACATAAAACAAAGTACTTAGAATAGGCCTGGCATATAATAGACAATAAAAGGTCAATTCTCTTCCTCTTTATTTATCTGATGAAACAGTGGCCCAAGGAGAAGAGAGAAAAACAGGTGCACAACTACTGGCCTTATCTCTGAGTGACATCTGCAGGCAGTTCAATGACATTAGAATTGGGTCATTGTGTCAAAAGTGCCATCTCTCCATGATCTCTGTACATAGACTAGCTGTTATGGAGGAAGGCAGTGATATATCAGGTGGCTTCGTTATAAACTTCCAGATGTAAATGATGCCATCATCAACTTCTTAAAACTTTTATGCTAGATTGATACTTTGGTTACTTTTGTCTTAGAAATGCTATACAACTCTTCAATCAATGAAGGTTTAACTTTTAAAGACCAACTGTTTATCACCATTTTAAAATAGACAAATGTTCTCTTAATAACAAAAACAGTATTTTTTCTCCATTGAAGACAGATTTGAATAACATCAAGATAAGAAGACGTGCAGAGAATAAACGCAGGTCCTCTCAGATCTCAGTTAATTTCTCTTTGGTCGTAAAATTTAGCACAAAGCTTTGGAATCTAAAGATAATTCTCTTTTATTTTTTAAATTGATTTCAGAGAGAGGAAGGCGGGAGAGAGAGAGAGAGAAATGTGAGGGAGAGACATCTATCAGTTGCCTCCTACACACATGCCAACCAGGGATCGAACCCACAACCTGGGTATGTGTCCTAACCTGGAATCAAACCTGCCACCTTTTGGTGTACGGATGACACTTCAACCCCCCAAGCCATACCAGCCAAGGCAAGAAAATTCTCTTTTAAAAAATATTTTCATTGAAGTAAAAATAACATCATCAGTCCAGTGCTAATATCATTCATGTTAATGTTGATAGATTTTCTTAGGAATGGCATGTGATTATCTCTAAGAAATTGTAAATAAGAGGATAAATACACCATCATGACTCCTGAATGCTTGTGTAATTACAAAAAAATTAGTATAATTGTCTATTATCGTTAAATCTTTACACAATGAGTGTTACCTATATTCAGGATTTTGTTTTCAAGTTTAGAAAACTTTGGGTAGAGAAACATTTGTACAGTGGCAAATAAATGTTAAAAAGAAATTGCTATCTTTCAAGTGTTTATATAGAGCAACTGCTCTATATAAGTTGTATTGCAAAGTTATATGCCTGCAGACATTAAACAAAAACACAATGCCAGTCTTCAAGATTTGCATGATTTAGTTGTGTGGGAGAAAATAAACCAATAATTACTTCCAGGATGTGAAGAGTCATGCAGAGAGCTATCGGAAAGAGGATATGGGAGACACATAAAAAAATTTTTAAAGCTTTGGGATGAGAGAATTGAGTGGGCTTCCTAGAGAAAACAATGGTGCACTAACTGAAATATGGAATGACTTTTCCATGCCAAAAAAATAGAGAGAGAG
>NW_005871187.1:2200374-2211040 GCF_000147115.1 Myotis lucifugus
CGGGGTTCTTGAAAAAAACCCCGGGCTCGCAGCCAGGGAGGAATCACTTTTTCCAAAATACCAAGGAGAGCGGGGAAGAAAGGTTCCATTTCCCTACACCAGAGAGGTGCCTACATTTTTTTTCCCTTATGCCAGAGGATCTGGGGTTAGCCAAAAGGTTTATATTCTCAAATAAAGAAGGGGGAAGAAACCCCAGAAGGAATAGGAGGCCAATAGGGAGAAAAGCCCTGGGGGGGGGGGGGGCTAGGGGGGGGTGTTACTGTAATAAACAATTCAAAAGGGAATATTGACCAATCAGAAGGGATATCAGGACACATGGATTTGCAGCCTTTATAAACAGTGGAAACAGGAAGTCAGGGGGACTCTTTTCCCCTCCCCACTTGGGAGTTTGTGTTGTGAGGTTCTTTTCCCTTCCCCACATGGGAGTCTGTACTTGTTCTTCAATAAATCTCCACCTTTGCTATACCATCTTCAGTCCATGATTCTATTGGACAAAGAATCCGGGGAACCATCCTGCCCAGGGGAACACCGTGTGTTCCAGTCCAAAAATCATGTATCAATTTCCTCCCCATTCTCATTCGACGTCCCCACTTGCTTCATGGGAAGAAATGGAGATCCCCAAGAAGTAAACACTTCCATTTCTTTCCTTACCTAAAAATGTGTCCACATCTATACTACTATTTTTTTGTGTCTCACTTTTCTCAGCTATAAAAATGAATTAATAATTAAATGCATCTAATAATGCTTTGGGAAGAAGCATTATTAAATGGGTATACCCTATGCAATACTTTTGTAGGTATTGTATATAATGATCAATAGATATTACTTATGATTATTGCAATTATTATGGTGTTGTCCAAACCTGACCCCAACACCTGTCCTCAGTCCCATCTCAGGCTGCCTCCTGAGGGACCTCACCTCATCACGTATCCTGCCTGTATTTTCCGCATTTCCCTTTCCAGCAGTTCTTCTATCTCAGTGCATAAGATCAATTCTCTCACATCTGCAAACACACACACAACTTCCTCCTCAGCTTTGGTTCCCTCCCCCGCCCGCATTTTTCCTCCGCTTTGCATCAAGCCCCCTGGAAGCTACTCAGAACCTGTGGAGTCCACTTCCTTTTTAAATATGCAACTCACCACACTGTGGTGTCTATCCTGCACATACTGCTTTTTAAAAGGTTCTTATAGTGTCCAAAATACTAAATCTAATGAATGCTTTTGGTTCTTATGGTATTTGGACCCTCAGGAACATTGACACTGTCAAGAACTCCTTTCTTTTAGACACTCCCTTTTCCTCCTTCCCCACCTCCCTCTTCCTCCCTTTCTCCTTGGCTGATTTTATTCTTTCATAACCTCAAATATTGCTACTTAGCATGGTATTTGGTCTATGTTTACTATTCAATAAATATCTGTGGCATTAATACAAATGGCCTTAATGATGATAACGTATTAAGCAAAAAATGCATTTTCTTTGGGTATTACGTTTTTAGTGTCTGAGGACTATTATGTCTGAACTATGGGCATACAGCCTCTATCACTGTAGAAATTAGGCCATTCTCTGAACTATCTTTTCTTAATAGGATAAAAAGCTGATTCGTCAGTACCCAGCTAACAATACTTAAAATTATCTAGGTTGTTTTTGCTCTCTTTAGTAAAACGAGAACAGTACATAAGAGCAAACTCACTTACTGTAAGTTCTGTTTATTATCTGGCTTTATTTTTACTAGCTCATAAAATAAAAGTGTTGATTTAAAAAAGAATTCCTGGCTGCTTCACAGTTACAAATACTTGGGCCTAGTTAGGTGAAGCTTTAATGTACCATTTTATAAAGCTGGTGCCTTAAATGGGAAACAAGGGGCCACTTCAGGTTTCCCAGCTGGCCGCGGACTGTAGTAAAATGCATCTATTTAGGGGATCTCAAATCCCCAGTTAGCATTCACAGGGCTTGCGACTGTAACACAGTGAATATCTCATTGAAAAAGCTCTGCACCGCTTTCCTCATCACAGTCTTTGTGTAAAGTACAGCAGAATCAGATGTGATGACAAAGACAGCCAGTCAGCTTCTCTATGGCTTATTACCATGGCCCTACAATCAGTAGAATCTGTATTTCTGGACCCACTCTATTCATGAAACTATAAACAGACTTACCACATCTGTTTCACTTGTTGATTTATTCATTGATTTGTGCACCCATTCATGTTTTCACACATGCTTTGAATGGACTAGGCTGTATCACTTTAGTAATCACATACATTTGGTTCTAGTGAACCCTAATCGCAGAATGCCAACATGACAGCAAAACCATTCCATGGATGAGCTGACTCCTTTATGTGTGATCTTTCTACTTCAAATGATGTTACTCTAATTTAGGTCCTTAATGCCTGTCACCTAGGCTAGTGTAATCATGTTCTGTCTAATGTCACAGATTGGGTGCCTGGGAAATGGATGCTGAAACAGAGTTTAGGATGCAGGGTTTCTATTAAGAGGTACCCGTGGGATCAATACCTGGGGAAGGGGCAGAAGGAAGCAGAAGTGGACAGAGAGAGAAGACAAGCTACAATCAGATCCAAGCACAAGCTAAGCCCACCTCTCCCACCTCATGGGAAGCTTAGAAACCAGGATGACCTTTCAGAGTTTCCCATGTTGGGCCTGCATAGAGCAGTCACTGGATATGAGTTGCTCCTGA
Source organism: Myotis lucifugus (assembly GCF_000147115.1). NCBI lineage: Eukaryota > Metazoa > Chordata > Mammalia > Chiroptera > Vespertilionidae > Myotis > Myotis lucifugus. The sequence goes on from NW_005871187.1 coordinate 2,203,064, forward strand.
AATGGGCCTGACCTTGACTGAAGTAACTCTCTGCAGGTGAGCCATTCCCTGGCAATTCTAACAACTGAAGGGTGTCTATGAACTCCCAGAAGCACCCTCCTCCCATCTTTGGGAGCACATCTAGTTTCCCTCTCTTCAACTTCTCCCCATCGTAACCCACCACACTCATTACTCCCACATGGATGTGTTCCAACACCCCAAACCACCTCTCTAAGTTTCATCCATACTTATGCATCCTCAATTTAGCCAAACCACTATACCTAAACCAGGTCAGGCCCCTGTTGTAGCCAGATGAACAGTGTGTAAGTAAGAATAGTGGTGGGCTGGCCGGTGTGGCTCAGTGGTTGGGCATCTACCTATGAATCAGGGGGTTGTGGTTCAGTTCTCGGTCAGGGCACATGCCTGGGTTACGGGCTCGATCCCCAGTGAGGGATGTGCAGGAGGCAGCAGATCAATGATTCTCATCATTGATGTTTCTCTTTCCCTCTCCCTTTCTCTCTCTCTAAAATCAATAAAAATATATATTTTTTTAAAAGAATAGTGGTGGACAAACTGGAAAGGCATTTTTATGAAAGATCTTTGTTCATGCCTCATCTTCTATTCTTGTTTTTGCTTCTAACTAAAAATCCTATCTTTCTTCAAAGCTCAGCTTTTATACTATTTCTTCTACATAATTCCTCATGTAAGGAATTTCCAAGGGACTTTTATGAGCCAGGATGGTTAATATTAAATTGATGTGACTTGGTATGCTGAAGTGATTCTCTCCCTTGCCCTCAAAACTGCTGACTGCTTTGTGTGGGTGATGCTTCTGAGACACCCCAGATAGGGGACTGTGCCCCATGTCTTGATCATCTCAGAAATGGAGGATAGAATGGTTGCAGGAGGAAAAACTTGAATAAGACCAAGGATTCTTAAAAACTTGAAACTGAAGTGGCACAGGGCCATAAAAACGTAAATCCCTGACAAATTGGGTATGTTGTGCAAGACACACTACTCCCCCAGTACAATGAAAAAGGACCTCTAGTCATTTCAGTTTTAAATGTTAAGCTAGAGAGCCCATGAATTCAGAAGACTTGGAAACTGCACGTGCCATTCCAGGGTTTAATGTACAAAATTAGCAGGATGAATTTAGACAGTTTTCAGGGATCCTTCATGAGTTACAATCGAGGGCCCGAGGTGACATATTTTCATGGTCACTTTGTTGGTGCTCATGGTTGTGAGCTCTTTGAGGGCACAGGCTTCCCCTGGTTCGTCTTTCTATCACGGGGAGAACAGTATCTTCCACATCACAGAGCCTCAGTGAATGTTCAGCAAATGCTAATTGAAAGCTTTCCCTCATCACAAGTCAGTCACCATGAGAAAGTTTATCTAGGTACACTGTTTCCGTCATAGATTTAATTACAGAAATAAAATATTTCCAATGAATAAGCTTTAAACATATCTTTACATGTGCCCTTTTCGTTTTCTCATCCTCTTGACAGCTGTCAACTAAAGGGGCCATGATAGCATAGAGTTATATATTCAAGTGAGATAAAAATTCCCAGATTCTAGGGTGAACTCTCATTACTCTTTTTGGGGGGAATAAAGAAGTGGGTCCTAATTAAACAACGTAATGAATGTAAAACAGTGATCCTAACATACTATAAGCATTTGATGATGAATGTAAAACAGTGATCCTAACATACTATATGCCTTTGATAAATACCAGCTGTTGTTTACTATTTCCGTAAGATTTGTATCCCAGAGGTTTGACCTTAAATGACACAGTTCAAATCTTGTAAAAGCTCAAGCCATAAAACACATTAAAGTGGAGCTGCTCATGCACAGGGGTTTCCAAGGGATGCTGGAGTCCTGTCTGTGCAGCTCCTCCATCAGTTCCACAGCCCAGGGCCTGCCCGTGAATATAGCTGAAAATCACTATTATATTGGATGGTCACTGAAGCCCCTTCTAGTTTTGATTTCATTATTCTGTGATTCAAATCTCCTATGAATATGGAACCCAAAGCTGCAGGTGAGGTAAATTCCAGTTTAGTAAGAGGTAGGCAGAGTTCCACGAGGCATCCAGGCTGCTGCTGCATTCGACACACACATCCTCTAGAAGTGTAACTGAGATCAATGATTTTAAAACTGAGGAAAACAATCCATGACCTCTGACATGTCACATATTCGAGCCTCTTCTTAGTTTGCTTTATATTAAACAGGTGTATCCATCAGGGTCTTGGGCCATAGCACACCAAAGATGAAAGCAAAGCGAATTTCGTGAAGAGATGATTTGAGAAGCTATAGGCAAGTTACAGAAACCTACAAGGAATGGTGAAGAGTCTTGGGACTAGAAACAGCAGGAAGCTCCTACCATCCCCCACTCCCACCCCTTTGGCTTGAAAGGGTAAGGGGATATAGTTTTTAACAGAACTTAGCAACGTACACAGTTGTGACAAAAACAATGGCCTTAGATAGAGGAATGTAGCTACTGCAATATCATCCAAATAACTTCCCCATCTCTGTATATTTCCACCCACAAATATCTGGCCACTAAAAAATTACCTGCAAAATCTAACCAGACTAAAGTGAAAGAACACGGGTGGTACAGTTAAAGTAGTCCCGTTCCTGGGGCACAGAGCCCAGCAACAAAGGTGGAGAGCGTGCTTTCAAAAACAAACATATACCCAGAACACTACTAGTTGGCCCTCTATATATACCATCTGTCAAGACAGTAGGGACATCTTAAGGACAGAATAGTAGACACATCCAGGAGGCTGAGTGAAAAGGCACCCGTAGAACATGCAGCAGGAAGTCATTCTCTTGAAGCGTAGAGAGGATAATTAGAAAAATGATAGAAAAAAGTTGGGACAACAATATTGTGGGAACTTAAAAGAAGATACATGTGAAGAAGTATATAGTATAGGAAATGGGGTTAATATCATGGGTCACAATATGGGCGTAGTTGGGTCAGTCAAAGGACTCTTACTCTGTGGATGCCATTATTGAAAATAGAATCAAGTGATGATATGGGGAAAGTGTTGTCATGCTTCTTCTTTTTTAATATATATTTTTACTGATTTCAGAGAGAGGAAGGGAGAGAGAGATAGAAACATCAATGATGAGAGAGAACCACTGATTGGCTGCCTCCTGCACGCCCCCAACCTGGGGATCGAGCCCACAACCTGGGCATGTGCCCCTGACTGGAATCAAACCTGGGACCCTTCAGTCTGCAGGCTGACGCTCTATCCACTGAGCCAAACCAGCTAGAGCACGCTTCTTTATTATACCTTCTTCATTCTCCATGGGAATGTTCAAGGTCTTAAATTATGGTATGACTCTGGGAATTGAAAAGTAGAGGGTGAATATGAAAGTTGTAGTAAGAAGGGGAAATGACAGAATTTGAAAACCATAAAGAGAAGAAAGTGAAATATATAAAGGATGGTTTATAAATATGTTCCATTTTGCTGCTATCCAAGATAAACATTTATGTAACTTATTTAGGATGCTAAGCTGTTTATCTCATGAAACCAGACGGAAGTTTATCTTGCTATTATTATAGGTTCATAACTGTTGTCCACAATATGCTATAGTATGTTTGCAATAGTCTTACATTATGGAAATTTCTGTTTTTGGAGTGGAAATCATGGCTTTCTTCTTTCTTCAGTGAAAAAGAGTTTAAACTTTTGGCTTAAAATTCTGAATAGAAACTGATGCCATTTCTTTCACATGTGTAATTACTGTTTTAAAACAACATGGTAGTATTTATAAGTGTTTGAAATCAATTGAAATAAATGTAGTTCTAAAGGAAAAATGTATTACTGCCTTTGTTGAACACTTATTTTTGTGTATTAAATAATTTTCTTATATTTTTTCAATACATATTTTCTTTTTTATTTAGTCTAATTGTTAATGAATTATAATTTACATATAGTAAAATGCACAACTCTTAACTTCATATCTTAATGAACTTTATGTATATATCCATGTAGTGACAACTCCAATTAAAAAATTATGTAGAATATTTTTATCACTCCCTATCCACCTTCTCAATCAATGATTCAACAGATCCAATTGTTTCTCTTCTTGATTTTCATATTAAAGGAATCACATACTATGTGCTCTTTTGGCTTCTTTCATTCAATATAATTTTTTCACATTCTTCCATGTTGTCGTATATATCAGTTGGCAGTATATTCACACCACTAACAATTTTCCTATTGATGAACATTTAGGATTGTTTACATTTTGGGTTATTGTTTTAAAAAAATACTTTTTATGTATTCCAAATTTTAGTCATTTGGGTTGGTGGGTGCTGGTGTATTATTATGGCTTTAATTTTCATTTATCTGATGATGAATGATGTTGAGTACCTTTTTATATATTTATCAGGTTTTGAAATATTTTACATTAAAATGACAATAGTAGCCACAATCTTAAAGTAGCATACCAAAGTTGAAGGACTTAAACTCCCATATATCAATATTCATTAAAAAGCTACCATAATGAGGACTATATGGTGTTGATGCTAAGTAGAGAAATAGCTCAATGAAGTGGATTACAGAGGCCAAAACCAAACCTACACATAAATATAATGACTTGATTTATGACATTAGTAACATTGCAAAGCAATGGGGAAAGGATCTACTTGTTAATAAGTGATGCAAAGTCAACTACATGTCCATATAAAGCTAACATGAATTTTGACTCCAACTAAGTCATTTCTAAATGGACTGTAGATCTAAATGTTAAGGGGAAAGCTATTAAGCTGTTGTAGGAAAACAAAAGACTATATTCATGATTTGGGGGCTAGGCAAATGTTTCTTAGAGAGGACAGAAAAAGAATCAGTTTTGAAAGAAAATTTGATATACTCTATTAAGTTAAATTTAACAACTCGAGTTCTTCAGAAGAAAATATTAAGAAAATGGAAAGATAAGTCATAAGAGTGGTCTTGTTTGTGCAAGGAATGACCATCCAGCATGATTGAAGACCAACCAGGAAAGCACAGACCCCTGACATTAACTGAAGCCAAGGAAGGACATCAATTGTTGGAATTGCAAGACAAGTTCTAATTGCAGGACAAGTTCTAAAGGCCCTAGAAAGCCTTCTTCCTGGCATGTGTCATGGAGACTACAAAGAAAGAGGGTGGTCACCCTGGGTTCCAGTGGTGGGGACACACAGGGTAAAGGATGGCTGATTCCATTCCAGGTAGTATAGATCAGAGGTTCACTTTGGTCAGAACACAGATAACAAGAGCTTACACATAAACTACAATATAACTCAAGCCTTGAACTTGTCCTGTCTCCTACATGAGTGGTAGTCACTCCAAACCAGTGTGTCGCTTGATTCTGGTGGTACATTACCAATGCCAGTGGGTCAGATCCACTCAGCAGACTGGAATCAGGACCTGACAAAGGGGTCTGGGATAATTGCACAAGTGTAAGTTCCATAACCTACATGTGTTTGGGAGGTAAAGGAGTATAGAGAATCCCCAAAGGAGAAAAACAGAGACTGGGGTGCCCAGTGAGGATGGCACTGCCAGCCCAGGCTTGTCTCAGGCACTTTGGGGAGAGTTAGAAAATTTCCCAAGCAGATACTTTTATTGGGGTCCCCTGAGGCAAAATCCTGATCCCCTCACCCCATTTGCCTATAGCTAAAGGTGGTACTAGAAATAACACTAACATCATTACTTATAGATTGGATATAAGAGGTGAGAAAAATTCACAGTTTTGTAGCTTGAGTTAGATGAATAAATAATCATTCACTGAGATGGGAAACCTAGACAAGAAACAGATTTCAGGGAAGGAGAAAGAATTTTATGGGGGTGGATGAAACAGGGAGAGGTTACAAAGGTGTACAAACTAGAGCTATAAGGTATAGAAGGCCTGAGGACCTACTGTGAAATGTGGTGATAGCACTGTGTTGTATAATTGAAATGTTAAGAGAGTAGAACTTGTGTTAACAACAATATAAATATGTGAGGTGATGAATGTGTTAACTAGATGGAAGAATACATTTCACAATGTATACATTAAATCAAACAATTATGAAGTACACTCCAAATACCTATTGTTTGTACATCAATTATACCAAGAAAGCTGAAAATTAAAAATTGAGTATTATGTTGATCATTTAAATTTGACGCTCCAAGTAGAAATAGAAGTAGCGATGTTAGTAAGATATTATATACACAAATCTAAAATTTAGGAGTGTTATCTGGTATGGGGATTTAATTTGGAAGTCATTAAAATAATGGAATTAAATAAGATTGATTCTGGAGAGGATATAAAGAAGGAAAGAAGGCTCATGAAGCATTATAGTATTTAGTGCTCAAACCAAAGAGAAGGGGCAGGCAAGTAAGTCTGAGAAAGATTTCCGATTGTAGGAAACCAGAGCTAGACCTTGCCTATTCTCCCCGACTGGTTTCCTCCACTGAATGACCCAACTTGGTATCTGATGCTGACAAGCCCAACACTCCGCACATACTTCTAATACCACCCTTGCCCTATTCATCACCCCAGGCTTGGATATCTATGACCAACCTAGTAAAAAACTGAATTTGTGATGACTTGTTTGGGCTTGATATCTGATTGTTGCTGTCCTCTCTACTTCCCTTTATTTAATACAAATTTTATCAGTTTATTGTGAACTAACAACATTTCTCTTTGCTTATATAATTGAACCCCTTGTAAAAGTATTCCCAGACATTATAATATGAAATTAATAGGTATGAGCATTTATGTTAGTGGTTTTATTTGGGGCCTAACGTGTTGACACTAAGATAGTACTTATTAAGCTGATATTAGCTTAAAAGTTTGATTTCTTTAAGAAAAAAAGTTAGAAATAGCATTCTCTTTACTAGCATTTAATATTCTGATAAGCTATGTGAACTATGTATGTATTCAAAATATTCTACTTTAAGTTGTTTATATTCTGAGTATTTTTACAGCTCCTATTTATACACATAGGCATGGCAATTTTAAAAATAATCTCTGTATACATTCTAAAAGCTCTAAAGATCTATTTTGGTATAAGAAATTAGATTGTATGAGATAGATTTGGAGCTCATATTTTATTATACTTATTATTTCAATGTGTTTCCAGATTTATAATAATATTTGACCTATGGTGGTGTATATTATAGGATTCATTTCAGAAGCAGCATTTAATCAGTACCTTTAACTTACCAATACCGTCAATGACAACACAAATGTGTGTCCATTATTCACCTCATCATACAATATTATGATGATCATTTAAATTTGACGCAGAGCCACCTGCCACCTAAAGATTACTACCTATTACTGAGTAAAGTGATAAGTGTGATGGGAAGTCTCTAAAATGGTCTCCAATGATGTCCATCTTCTAGTATTTACACCCTTGTGTGATCTTCTCCCCTTGAGTCTGGTCAGCTTTAGTGACTTCTTTCTAAGAATACAACAGAAGTGATGGTATATCAGAGTTTTGCCTATATTAATCCTGTGGCTTCCATCTTGGGAACTCTGTCACACACACTTTCTTGCTCTCTCTTGGATTGTTCACTCTGGGGGACGCTATCTGACGTTTATGGGGACACTTGAGCAGCCTAAGGAGGGGCAAGAAACTGGCCAACAGCCAGTGAGGAACTGAGCCTGTCAACAACCCCATAAAGGATCTTGGAACTGGATCCTTCAGCTCCAGTCACTTCTTAAGATGACTGTAACCTTGGCCAACAGTTTGACTGTAACTTCATGAGAGAACTTGAGCCAGAGACTACCCAATTTACTCATACTAAGATTCCTGACCAATAGAAACTATGAGACAATAAATGTTCATTGTTTTAAGCCATTTAAGTTTTGGGGTATTTTGTTGCACATCTACAGATAACTAATACAATGAGTAAACACAGGCACACTAATGTACTAATGACTTCCTATCTAAAGCCTTCCAGAATACTTAATTTCTTAAGGAATTATAAGAGTATAACACTTAACCCTAAGTAAAAATCTCTGATGGGT
>NW_005871187.1:2212256-2244419 GCF_000147115.1 Myotis lucifugus
CCAGCAGTGGGGGCAGTTGGGGGTGACCATGACAGCAGGGGTGGCAGTTGGGGGTGACCAGGCTGGCAGAGGGGGGCAGAGGGGTGACCAGGCCAACAGAGGGGGGCAGTGAGGGGCAACTAGGCCGGCAGAGGGCCAGTTGGAGGCAACCAGGTCAGCAGGAGGGTGTGGTTAAGGGCGACCAGGCCAGCAGAGGGGGGCAGTGAGGGGTGACCAGGCCTGCAGGGGGGCAATAAGGGGTGACCAGACTGGCAGAGGGGGGCTGTTGGGGGCAACCAGGAAGGCAGGAAGGAGCAGTAAGGGGCAACCATGCTGGCGGGGGGGGTGGGGGGGGCAGTTAGGAGAGTCCAGGCCAGCGAGGGGAGGGGGGGGCAGTTGGGGGCGATCAGACAGGCAGGCAGGTGAGCAGTTAGGAGCCAGCAGTCCCAGATTGTGAGAGGGTGCAGGCTGGGCTGAGGGGACACCACCCCACCGCCCTCCCCCACACAAATTTCGTGCACTGGGCCTCTAGTATACAATATAAATACAGTGGGGCCTTGACTTACGAGTTTAATTCAAGGCCCCACTGTATGCACATTACCACTCACTGTCTCCAGTCACAGTTGTTCAATCACTTATGAGGTGATGATGAGCTTTAATCTGGTGGTTTCTTTTTGGTCTCATGAAAGTATTGATATTTTGCTGTCATCATAATTTATGCAGACTAGATCACAAGGCACTAGGCTACTAGTCAAGTTTTAGCTGTATAGTCCTGAACTCACTTTATTTTTATACATATGACACTTATTATCAGTTACCTGTTGAATACCTTCCTAAGAGCTTTATAAAGGCTTAACCTGGTCTTTGGTCTGGAACAATTAAGGAACTCTAGCTCTTGCTCAAGTGATACAATATCAAGTTCCTCATGTTCCTCTTGAGTTTGGTTTTTTATTTGTTTATTTTCTACATACCTGTGTCTTTATATTGATAATGTATCTCTTTTATACTACAAGTCAGGTACTACTTTTTTGTTGTTCTACAAAAGGCAGTCTGATAACCTCTGCCTTTTAATTAGAGCACATAGTTCATTTACGCTTAATGTAATCATTTACATGTTGCACTTAACTCTACCATCTTATGATTTGTTTTCTATTTGTTTCTCTGTTTTCTCCCATTTAGTCCCTCCTTATTTAGGATTAATTACATAGTTATATTACTGCATTTTATTTCCATCTGACTATTTGGGTATATAGTACCTTCATCTTTTTAAATCGGGGCTCTAGGAATAACCCCATGCACCTTTCACTTGTCACATTCTACTTAAAATTAAAGTTGTACTGCTTTATAGAAAATATAAGAATCTTGTAACATTATAATTATTTTTATTCCTCCCCTTGTATTATTGTTTTTATATATTTTATATCTGCATATATTATAAATTTTATTTTGTTTTATTTTACTTGATTGTATGTGTTTTAACAAATATAAGAGAAAAAGTAGTTTCTGTCATATTTACCAACTATTTAAAGTTTCTAGTGATCTCCATTTCCAACTGTAAACATGATTTTTCTATGTAGTGTAACTTTCTTCTGCCTGAAGAAATCCCTTTAGTATTTCTTATAGTGCAGATGTGCTGATGAAGAAATTTTAGTTTTACTTATCTGAGAAAATTCTTATCTGTCTTTACTTAACTTTATTTTTAACGGACTTTTTTACTGGATATAGAATTTAGGATTGATGTTTTTTCTTCTTTCAGAACTTTATTTATTTTTTAGTTATTCTTAATCCTCACCTGAGGATATTTTTCCATTGATTTTAGAGAGTGGAAGGGAGGGAGGGGGAGAAAGAGAGAGAAACGTCATTAATGTGAGAGACAGGCCAGGGATTAAACCTGCAACCCAGGTAAGTGTCCTTGACCAGGAATTGGACCCACGACCCTTCAGTGCACAGGCCAATGTTCTGACTACTGAGCAACATCAGCCAGGGTTTCTTTCAGTATTTTAAAGATGTTGTTCACTGTATTCTGGTCTCCATTAGTTCTAATGAGATTTAAGCAGCCATTCATATTATTGTTATCCTTGATATGAGTATTATTTTTTCTTGTCAGACACTTTCAAGATTTTCTATCATTGATTTTCAGTAATTAGACTACAATGTGTCTTAAGATGATATTCTTTATATTTATGTTCTTTATATTTAGAGTTTGCTAAACTTTTTGATTTGTATGTTCCCAAGTTATGAATTTTTCAGCCATTATTTTTTAAAATACTTTTCTCTTCCATTGTCTCTTTCTCCTCTCTTTCTGAGACTACAATAATATATATGTTATACTTTTGTGACAGTATTTCACAGGCCTCTAAAGCTCTGCTTTCAGTTCCTTAGAGAAATACATAGACATTATTTAAACTTTAAGCTCAGACTTGTTCTTTTGTCATTCTCTATCTGCTATTAAGTCCATGCCATGAATTTTTATTTTAGAAATTTAAATGTTATTGACATTTTAAAGGTATATTTATTTTATATTTTAAATAGCTTATTGTTAAGGTTAGAATCTTTACTGAGACTTCCTGTTCATTGTTAATATATCTTTTACATTTTTGTATTTATTTTGAATATATTTTGTAGTTTAGAGGTCAGCCGGGAGCTGGACAACACACCAATAATTTGAATAAGAAAAATGTGATATAAAGAATTATTAATGGGTTCCAGGAGACAAAGAGAACTCTAAAGAATATATAAATAGTAGATATAGGATGCAGCCACTGCCTCTATGGCTGAGGCAATAATAGACATGGAAAAAGTCACCACCCACAAGACCGAGATTCCAACATTATTGGAGACAGTGTTGCTTTGACCCACCAGATGACAGGAAAGTTCATGATGTGTTTCAGGCTAGGGATGGCAAGCTGGAAATCACCTGCTTGGATGCCCAGCTCAGAGGCATTACTAGTGGGAACTGTCTGCTAATGTGCTGCTAAAACTCACTTTTAAAAAACCCTGTGAATGAATGTCATACATTCTACTGATTACTTCATGCTGTGGGAAGCAGAATTTTAAATAATAATAATAATAATAAATAGCAGTGCCCCATTGATTACCTTCTATTAACAAAGCTTAACATTGCCAGTGGACAAAACATGTTTATAAGCTCTAGCTCCAGTATCTCAAAGCAGAGCAAAAAAAGTAGACTTGGAGTTGAAAAACAATAAGGAGATAACTGCCAGTTTGAGCAGAGTTACAACTGATGCTTTAAAATTCTTGTTTGCAGATGCATAACCCATGGACAGACAGTAGTGTGGTGAAGGCCTGGGGAGGGGTCAATGGTGGGAGGAGGGGAAGGGGGACATCTGTAATACTTTCAACACAAACAATAAATTAAAAAATAAAATTCTTGTTTCTAGTTCCAACAGCTATATCATCTTAAGGGTTGATTTCTTTTGACTAATTTATCTCTTGACAATGAGTCACATTTTCCTGCTTCTTTGCATTTCTACTAATTTTAAACATGTACTAGACATTGTGGATGATATATTGTAGAGACTAAATTCTGTCATTATCCTCTAGAACAGTGATTCTCAACCTTCCTAATGCCGCGATCCTTTAATACAGTTCCTCATGTTGTGGTGACCCCCAATTTCATTGTTACAAATTGAACATAATTAAAGCATAGTGATTAATCACAAAAACAATATGTAATTATATATGTGTTTTCCGATGGTCTTAGGTGACCCCTGTGAAAGGGTCGTTCGACCCCCAAAGGGGTCACGACCCACAGGTTGAGAACCGCTGCTCTAGAATGTGTTGATTTTTGTTCTAACAAGCAGTTAAATTATTGGTTGTCACACTGAGCTTGTAGAGGCTTGGTTTTATACTTTTTGGAGTGGGTCTCATGGTTTATGCTTAGACCTAGCATGAATCCTTTAGATATAGGACATAGTCTTGTGGGAATACACAAGTAATCTTTTCTGTCAAGAAGGGAATTTAGGCAGTTGCCATTTTGGCTTACCTGACTTGCAGCTCCGCTGGGGGTCGCCATTGTAAAACAGCAAAGGTCAACCCCTCCCTTTTCCCTTTAAATTAGCCAATCATGCAAGACTGTGAGCCTAAGCTCTTCGCATCAAGAGTGAGGGACAGATGACGTTCATCAGGCATAAAAGCCCAAGCGGACACCCACTAAGTGTGCGTGTGCTCCCCGACCATGTGTGTGCACACCCTCCTGCAGGAGTAAAGAGATTTGCCTTGCTGCCTGGCTCCCGAGTGTGTGTGCTTTGTGTTCTGCCAGGACCCCTGGTTTGGGGGCTCATCTTATGTCTACCAGTCTTTACTCCTGTGGCATGAAACTTATAGAGTACCTATGACCAGCCTGAGTTTACCAACATGGCCAGATGCAAGTTCAGAACTCTCCCTTCCTTATGGAGGGCAGCAATTGAAATCCCTCTCAACCTTTCAGCTGTTCTTTCTGCTGGGCTCCTTGGAGTCACTCCCACGTGTATGTATATCAGACATTAACCAAGGATTTGAGGGAAATGCATACACAGATTTTAAGGCTCCTTTTTGGCTTCCTCCTTGCCAGCATTTCTCCACTCAATTTCCAGCCCCTCTGACAGCCCTCACCTCTGTCCCCTGACATCTCAAGTCAATAACACAACAGCTACTCTGTACCCTTTCAGAATAAGAGTTCCCTCAGAGAAAATATCCTATTAAAGTGTATCCCATCCAGTGAGGTTTTCCTCTTTAAGGGTCATTTACAATTTCTACACTTTTTTTGTGACTCTCAAGTTCCTGAGATAAACTACTCTGCCACTACTGGAACCAGGTTTAGACAAGATGATTTCTAAGGGATATTTTTAGTCGAAGGCCTTTGAATCCAACTTCAAGCAGTAAGTAGATTCTAACTCACATAGAAACAAATATCTGTGCTTATTGAAAGAATTAAACATTTTCATTTTAGTATAATGTGTATTTTACTTCAATACATACTGATGGCAGTTCTAGACCTGCCGAAGGATAAAGCCAACAGCAGTTAGCATATTAATGCAAAAAGAAACATTGGAATACCAATGGACTTTGATATTCAACAGGGCTGAAAATCAGCATAATATTGCCCTGCTGTGGGCTCAATGGCTCAAGGCAATTTCCTAACCTGATAATCCTTATACTGTTTACCAAACTTTACCTTTGATCTGCCTGTATGCATTGCTAAACGGCAAATGTGTATTCAAGTGAATAAAAAGCAAACGGGACCCAGACGTTGATGTGCCTCTTCAAGAAAGAGGTCTCCACCTGGCCCCCAATGCCTTCTAAATTCATATTTCTTGTATAGCATTTTCATTTGTGCATCAGCCCCACCTTCAGGATCCTGAACCTTAGCTGTGCAGGTCTCAGCATAGACCTAATATGAATTATCCAGGAGTATAATGAAACAGAAAAATAAGGTAAATGTGACCATATGATAATTTATCATATTCCCTCTTTTGGGATCAGCATGGAGTATATGTCTTTATAACAAATAACTTTGTTTAGTCAATTGAACACACTTATAATAGGTGTACATACATAGAAAGGAGATCAGCATGGTATGACTTCATATTGTTTTTGAACTTGCATAATCCTCCTCTTTGGAAACACAAATGCTTCTGCATGGGTGAGTTGTTGCTTCAGCACAATCCATTAAACATAGAAGGTCTCCTGGGCAAAGCATCAGTTCACACGGCACAGCTGGCAGAACAGAAGTAATTGGGGAAAGAATTTATAGCTCAGTGACAAGCAGACATTTTCAGTGGCCTGTTTCTTTCTCCTCTCATTAGCTTATCTGAAGTTCAATTTCCCTGCAACTGTAAGCTGCACATGGCTTCATCTTTGTTCAGACAGACCTTTAATAAATCTATCTTTTGTAATACGTAATCCTGTTGCCCCCAAAAAGGGTTAATAAGAGGAGCAGCTCCTCCATACTGAAGGACATCAACCTCTGTCTGCAGAGGGGAGATGCATGGAGGCAGCCTGTCTGTATTCCGTTTCTTCATTTTATTAAGTACCTCTAGCATTTTTCTTTTCTTTGTTTTCCGCATGTTTCCATGCTTCTGGTTCTGTGAGAAAACCTTACACGCTGCAAAAAATTCCAGAAAACACATGGAGAGCAGAATTTTAAAGATCATCCTTAACCTCACTACTTGGTTATTATAAACATTTTTCTGCATAAATTACCCACAGACTCAAACATACCTGCAGTTCTTCTTTACCCATACATACATGATCATCAGTTTTGGTGGCAGCATATTGTATGGAGGTATTAAACATTAAGCTATCAATTCTCTAGGGATAAGTATTTTTTTTTAGATCCCAGCATATATTATTTTATTTTTAAATTTAATTTTTATTGAGGTATAATTGAAAAATAAATTATAATATGTTGCATAATATTATGCACTTATTATAATAAGTGCATAATATGACAATTTGATTTATGTATACATTGTGAAATGATTCCAACAACAAAGGTAATTAACACATCCATCACCTCACATGGGTGCCTTTTTTTTTTTTTTTGGTAAAAATGCTTATGATCTACTCTCAGCAAATTTCAAGTATACAATACAATATTATTAACTGTGGTCACCATACTATATATTAGATCCTAAGAACTTATTCAATTTATAGCTGAAAGTTTGTACCCTTTGACCAACCTCTTCCTAGCTCCACCCTCTCCCTCACACAGTCCCTGGAAACCACCATTCTATTCTATGAGTTTAACTTTTTGTTTTTAAGATTCCACATATAAATGATAAAAAGTATTTTTATTTTTCTTTCTGTCTGGCCTATTTCATCTAGCATTATGTTGTCATATTTGGCATGATATCCTTCTTTTTATAAAGTCTGAATAATAGGCCATTGTATATGTACCACATTTTCTTTACTTATGTGTCCATGGACACTTAGACTGTTTCCATATCTTGGCTATTGTGAATAATACCCGGCATATATGGTATTTTAATTCTTTAGAGGCCTTTCTTAATTAATTGAACCTAAGTCACTCACTAATACACTAGCTTATTTTAATTCCTTAAAATGCATTTATCATTACTTGGTGTTTTTGTGTTTGTTCTTTATTTGCTTGTTCACTCGCTATGTCTTTCTCTAGATTATAAATGATGTGAAATTAAAGACATTCTCTTGTTTGGGCCTGTATTGCAGGAAGAGTGCCTTACACAAGGAAAGGTTTTATGAATATCAGTAGTATGCATGAAAACTGAGACTGTGAAGTCCTAATTGTTTTGAGGGAAGAGGATGAGAATGTTGGTCAGTATATTTACAACTTCATATTAGGAACCTATAGGTCAGTGTAGGCCAGACATTAGGACAGAAAGATGGAGCGTGGCAACCATCTAATAAAAAGTATGATTCCAGGGAAATAAAACATGTGTATGATCTCCAGCAAGTGTGAGAGGAAGGAGATTTTAGGAGACAACAGCAAACATGAAGGTGGCAGCAGAAGCCCCAGGCAGCTCAGCAGATTTCTGATCTACCTTTCCTTCCCCTGACAATCCCAACCTCAGTAGCCATGTCACCAGGGGCTCAAAGACCTAAAAATTCCCCCAAATATTTCACCACTGATTGTGATTCCCACCCAAATTACTTTTGGCATTGACAAAGTCTCAAAACCATTATGTGGGACCTAAATGGTCTTGGGCTTGTACTAGAATATTCTTTGATAAGAAAATAGCATAAATTGAGTATGAGAGGAAGGTTAGTATCAGTAAAATTAACAAACTTTCTCCCATAATACAGATTCATTAAACCCAGTTCAAATATTTACCAAGTCCCTATTATGCAGCCAGACTTCTTTTGCCAGCTGTTTGACCTCTGGCATGACCTGGATAATTGCTGTAAGAGTGGTAGACTGAGTCTGTGGGAAGATAAAATGTGAACTAGACAATTAGAACTGGAAGGCACTGGAGTCAGCTCCAGCTATAGGTGACAGAACAGTATGGTAACTAGGAGCATGGGGACAGAGAACAGGACCTGCCCAAAAAAGGACCTGGCATCAAAGATGCAAAAAGGGGTGATCTATGTCCTGAAATGGAGCCAGCACACAGTGATGGGGATTCCAGAGCAGGCAATAAATCACCAAGTACAAGGGAAGTAGGCACCGGGCCAGGACTCTGACCCAAGAGTTTTGGAATGAATGGTGGAGTTAGTCAAAACAAGGTACAGCTTGCCCGGCCAGCTTGACTCAGTGGTTGAGCATCAAACTATGAAGCAGGAGGTCATGGTTTGATTCCCAGTCAGGGCACATGCCCAGGTTGTGAGTTAGACCTCTAAGTAGAGGGCGTGCAAGAAAATGCCAATCAGTGATTCTCTCTTGTCACTGATGTTTCTATCTCTCTCTTCCTCTCTGAAATCAGCACAGATTATATATATATATTTTTTTTTTCTAAAGGCACAGCTCAAATACTGTTGGTTGATTACTGGTATGTTACCAATGCAGGAACTCTGGCAAGCGTATAGAACTTTCCACGGTAAAGACTCCTGGACTAACAAAAGTATCAACATATTTTCTGTTTAGAGGTGACTGGAGGCAAGCTTAGGTGTATGGTTTTCCATATGGCTTCCATAAGTTGGACATGAACCTCAACATTAAGTCAGGACAAGCTTGTAAAGAGCCCTCAATGCCAGCATGACAGAAACAGTAAGTTGCCACCTGATGACTAATCTGTCCTTATTTAGTAAAAGAGCCTGGATTTTATTTGGGTCAAACATAGCTCCAGTTAAAAACTATATTTCTCAGCCTTTCCCTCAGCTACATGTAAGTAACTTGTATGTATCCCTTGGCTATATGTAAGGTTTAGCAAACTGATGGACTGTTCTGTGACTATCCAGGAAGGCTATGGGGGCTGCTTTGGGGGGTTGAACTATTATTCTGTCTACCATTCCTCCTTCCTGTTGGAGATGGCTGTAATTATTAACAGCCATATTGGACCATGAGGTGACCTTGAGACTAGAAGCTGTGACTGAAAGACATACTAAAAATTACACAGAATGAAAAGAGAGAGTGTGTAGGCCGCAGGTACACAGGAGGATCTACCATACTAGTCATGACATGCCTTCCTCTGGATTTACCTTCTTCTTTTTATATGAAAGAGAAATAAAATTCTGTTTTTCTTTAATCGTTGTTAACTTGGCTTTTCCATTATATGCAGATTTCCCTAATCTCAATCAATATATAGATTGAGGAGTAGGGTCAGACTCTAGGGTGGCCCTTATGATCTCCACCTCCTAGTGCCTTCCCTTGAGTGTGGGCAAAACCTGTCACTTGCTTCTGTCTAGTAGGAAATGGCAAAGGTGAAGGGATTTTACTCCCATGTTCATGTTATGTTTATAAACTGCGTCTTGTTAGCAGATCTACACTAGAGACCCTGTCTCCTCAGCTAACTTTGAAGAAGTGGCCATGTTGGAAGGCTCATCGGGCAAGGAGCTGAGGGTGGTCAATAGGATCTAAAAGTTGTCTCCATGCAACAGCTAGCAATAAGCTGAGGTCCTCCATCCTACAACCAAAGAGAATGAATTTGCTGATGACCTGATAAGTTTGCAAGTGAGTCCTTCCCCAGTCAGGCTCCAGATGTGAACACAGCACAGCTAACGTTTGTTGTTGTTGTTTTGCAGTTTTTTGAGATAGTAAAAAGAGAACTTGGTTAAGCTGTGCCCAAATGACTTTGAACCTACGGAAACTATGAGATAATAGATGTGTGTTGTTTTAAGGCCCTGTGTTTGTGGCAGTCTGTTATGCAGCAGTAGATTACTAATACAAGGAATCTAGACAATCTATGGTTCTCAAAACTGCCCATTGGCTATATTGCATCTTAGCCTAAAAATTTATCATTCCCTTATCTTGCAGAATGTGTACATGTGGAGTTCATAGTTACTTGACTTCACCTCTAATGTGAAAAATATTAAATAAATATAAAAAAGGAAAGGTGTGATTTTTACCTGCAAAAAGTCTGTGAAATGCTTTTGCATGCTTACTAATACCTTCCCTTGCATCTTCATCAAATACAGGCTGGAGCAATAGCCAAATGAGACCCTCCTTTTATTTGCCACACAAATGCAATGCTGGACAAAAAGTGGTAGTTTGAATTAATGCACCTTTTATATTTAAAAAGTAAGAAGCAGAAAAGAAAACATCACAGATTCACATCTCCCAGAAGACGATGAAGATTGTTCTAAGTAAACATTGAGATTCTCAGACAAAAGGGTGCCATGGAACTGCAAAACATTATTATTAATGAACATAGTTGTAAAATCTCACATTCCAAGGAGAGAAAAATCTTGGAAGCAATTATGAAAGTCATTGTATAACATTTAGATTAATTAAATACTTCTCTTAGGAATATAAAATATTAAGTATGTCCTTCGATTTTTTCCAAATATGAGTAATACACTTCACTAGCCCTCATCTCTCAATGGCATTCAAAAAATTGCAGGTGACCTAACAAATATAGATAGCTTCTAACAATGTCACTCCAATCAAATGCATTATATTATATCAAACATAATTGTTCTCTATGTCATAATAATTGGATAACATAAATGTCATAGAGTCAGAGGCAAAGGAGATGTATTTATTTCCTTTTGAGTTATAAACAGTGAATAAATTTTAGATAATAAAGCAGTTTGTAAACCAATATTTTCCTATGATGAATATTGTTGGGGTGAAGAATGAATAAGAATGATTAGTGCATGTATTTCATTTATTTCTTTAGTTTTAAGAAGTAGAGTTCTGCCATTTAACCCAGTAATCCCATTTCTAGGAATATATCCGAAGAAACCTGAAACACTAATCAGAAAGAATGTATACATCTCTATGTTCATAGCAGCACAATTTACAATAGTTAAAATCTAGAAACAGTACAAGTGCCCATCAGTGGATAAGTGGATAAAAAAGCTGTGGTACATTTACACCATGGAATACTATGCAGCAGTAAAAAAGAAGGATATCTGACCCTTTGAGACAGCATGGAGGGACCTGGAGAATATTATGCTATGCAAAATAAGCCAATCAGAGAAAGACAGGTATCACATGATCTCACTCTTACGTAACATCTAAAGAACAAAATAAACTGATGAACAAAATAGATCCAGAGATATAGAAACATGGAACAGACTGTCAAATCTCAGAGGAAAGGCAGAGGTGGGTGGATGAGAAGAGATTAACCAAATAATTATATTCATATATGCATAACCCATGGACATAGACAATAATGTGGTGAAGCCTGGGGGCAGGGGCAGGGGTGGGGTAGAAGGAGTCAAAGGGAAAATATAAAGGGGACATCCATAATACTTTCAACAATAAAAGCAATTTAAAAAAAAATAAGTAGAGTTCTTTTTTAAAAGTATGTTGTTGTTTTTCATTTTAAGAATATTATATACATTTATTCAAACAGTATATAACCTTTGGGGATTTAAAATAAAAGTCAGCATAATCCTCTAAGAAGGCATCCAGGTTGTGGTATGTATCAATAGTTCATTCCTTCTTTACCGCTGAGTAATATACTGTGAAGGGGATGTGCCACAGTTTATTTCCACCTTAAAGAACATTCACCCACTCCGATGGTCTAATTGTTCTATCAGTTATTTAGAAGGGGTGTTGAAGTCTTCAACTCTAATTGTGTATTCATCTAGTTCTCCTTTCAGTGCTATCAGGTTTGGGTTCACATATTTTGCATCTCTGTTGCTTTTTTTTACACATGTAAGATTGTAAATCTTATTTATGAATTGACTCTTTTATTATATCATATCCCTCTCTGTCTCTTGTAATTTTATTTGCTCTGAAGTGTGCTTTACTGATATTGATGTGGCATATAAACTAATATATATGGACTCCTGTTTTCTTTTAATTAGTGTTTCCATGATATTTTTTCCATGTTTTTGCTTAAAAGTATGTTTTTATTGATGAGAGAGAGAGAAGGAAGAGGGAGAGAGAGAGAAACAATGAAGAGAGAAAAAAACTATCAATCAGCTGCCTCCTGCACACCACCTACTGGGTATCGAGCGCGAAACCTGGGTGCGTGCTCTGGCTGGGAATTGAACTGGTGACCTCTGGGTGCATGGAAGATGCTCAACCAACTGATCCACACCGGCCAGGGAAAGAAGTAGATGTTCTATATATGTCAATTATACCCACTGTATCCCAACTAGAATGGATCCAGAGACATGGAAGCATGGAATAGAATGTGGAATTTCCAAGGGAAGGTGGGGGAGGGTGGTTGGGTGGGAGGTAATCAACCAAAGACCTTGTACGCATGTATGCATAACCCATGGATACAGACAATAGGGTGGTGAAGGCCTAGGGCAGTGGGCGGGTTGCGGGCTGGAGGGAGTGAATGGGGGAAAAAGGGGGATATATGAAATGCTTTCAACAATAAAGAATGGTTTTTTAAAAAAGATTGGTAAAGGTGATAAACTGTAGCATGTGGATGATGAAAGAGTTCCTCGTGAATATATATATATATATATATATATATATATTTAATTCTCACCCAAGGATATTTTCCCATTGATTTTTAGAGAGAGTAAAAGACAGAAATATCAATGTGAGAGAAACACATTGATTGATTGCCCTGCATGAATCCCAACCAGGGCCCTGGTCTGGCTGGGGAGGAACCTGCAACCGAGGTAGTGCCCTTGACCAGAATTGAACTCAGGACCTTTTGGTCCACCGATGCTCTATCCACTGAGCCAAACCAGCTAGGGCTGCTTCATGAATCTTGAGTATGACTTACAGTTGCCTTCTGTTTGGCTTAAGAGTTGTCCTCTGCCTTAAATCCCAGCATCTTCTCAGACCAGTACTCTTTTTGTACTTCCCTGAATTCCATCCAATTTCTTCACTACAGTGTAGGGTAGATACCAGTTGTATTCTCTGGATAGCCAAAGTGATTCATTTTTAATTCAGTTTTTTATTTAAAATTTTTATTTCAATTTTCAAATTCAATATATTCTTTTTTCCTAGCTATTTGGGAAGTCAAATGCTAATATGACATAGACTATGCCCTTCAGATTCTTACAATATAGTTTGTTTATTCATCCAACAAAACTTTACCAGGTACTTTTTTGAAGAGTAATATAAGAAAATAGGAAAAAAAAATGTACACAAAACATGACATATTTAAGTGATAAAATATTTGCTACCAATGTTGATAGCCATGGAAAAGGAGTGAGAAGTGTATAATGTAATGGAAAAAGCACTGTACCTAGTAAAAAACTTTGCTAATGGAAAGTGTGATCCACATGGACCAGCAATGTTGGTACCATGTGGGGGCTTGTTATAAATGCTGACTCTTGGGACCCACCCTATACCTACTAAATTAGAATTTGCATTTTAAAAAAATATTTAATTAAACTTTGAGAAGTACTGCTCAAAAACACTTGGCTTAGGATATGCTAATTATTTATTATTACATGTTTAGTCTAGAAGATGCTGTCTCCCAAATTGTGAAACAACTAAACTACAGAACAACCATCATTCAGAATCACCTGAAATCTAGATGAAGGGAAGTCCCACAACTAAGGATGGAAAGAAGTAACAATGAGACTGGTAAGAGGGTTGAAGACAGAACAGGCTGGTCCCACATGGTGGGTAAAAATCAGGAGGGTTATCTTGGCTATGGAAGTCTCCCCTGAGGAGTGAGGAGTGCCAGCCCCACACCAGGCCCCCCTCATCCCAGTGTTCCAATGCTAGGAGGAGTAGCCCTCATAAATTCTGCCTGTAAAACCCATCAGGGCTGAGTGAGATGAAGGACTGCTGGGGGTCCCAGGCAGTTCCTCTTCAAGGATCTGTATACGGACTTACTTCCTTTGTTCCAACACTGGGGAAGCAGCTCCAAAGGCACCAGAGACATATGTTGAGGAACTGAAGGGTCTGGCATCAGATCGAGAGCTGGAGTTATCACCTTTTCCCAGACAGAAATTCTGGAAGAGGCCATTGTTTCATTGCTGAGCCCTCCCCCAACAGAGCCATCAGGGGATGCAATATCTGAGTCTCCATCAACCTGGCTTTCACTGTTCACCCTGCCATGGTGATTCTCTGAGACTCTGCCTCTTTGACTTGTGGGCCCACTCAAGCTGTTTCATGAAGCTTTTTCATGCAAATGGCCTATCTTGGTTCTTGCTTCAGACTTTTCTAAAATCTCTCAAACAAGCAACAGCTGACCTTAGTGTGCCCCTGTCACTCTCACTAAGTGGCCCCAGGCCTGGCATTAGCAGAAGCAGGCTTGGTTTGCAGTTTGGTCTTTCCTGGGTACCTCCAAGCCCAACACAAGTAGCAGCTATCTGCAGAACGCTTTGTAGCTTATGCTAAGTGGCCCTGGGCAGAACAAGGGTAGCAGTTGACCTTGACCTGCACCTCCTGGGAGATCCCAGAGCCAGTACATCTGGTGGACAGCTTCAGACCATGTCAAAGCACCCCCTATCCATCTGCACAATCAACATACCTAAAGGGTGGTGGACTCAGCAGGCACCAGAGCTCCACTAAAGTAAGTCCTGCTCTGTGAGGTGAGCCCCTGCACAGATGCTCCTCCATGGTGGTCACAGCCAGTCCTTGCAGTCAATGGGACTTGGCACCAATAATTAAGGCTCAACTACAATAGGAGGTTGTACACAGCTTACACAGGACTGGGACATACCTAGAGTCCTAAGCTTGGGTGAATGGGGAGGCTGTGCTACTTGAACCTCAGGATACCTACTAACCACTTTCATTTCTGATTTTATTTATTTGGGTCCTCTCCCTTTGTTTCTTGATGAATCTGGCTAACGTTCATCAATTTTGTTTATCATTTCAGAGAACCAGCCCTTGGTTTCATTGATTTTTTGTGTGTTTTTTTTTGTTGTTGTTTTTTTACGTCTATGTCATTTATTTCTGCTCTAATCTTTATTATTTCCTTCCTTCTACTTACTCTGGGGTTTTCTTGTTTTCTTTCTAGTTCTTTAAGTTGTGGGGTTAACTAGTTTATTGTTGATTTTTCTTGTTTTTTGAGGGAGGCCTGTAGTGCTATGAACTTCTCTCTCAGGACTGCTTTTGCTGTGTCTCAGAGATTTGGAGTTGTGTATTCATTTTCATTTGTTTCCAGGAAGTTTTTGATTTTTTTCCTTGATCTCTTTAGCAACCCATTCATTGTTTAATAACATACTATTTAGCCTCTGACTGTTTAAATGTTTTGGTGTGTTTTTACTGTAGTTGATTTCTAATTCCATTCCACTGTGATCTGAGAAGATGCTTGATATGATTTCAATCTTCTTGAACTTGTAGAGACTTTTTTTGTGTCCTAACGTGTGGCCTACCTTTATGAATGACCCATGTGCAATTGAGAAGATTGTATATTCTGCAGCTTTAGGGTGAAATGTTCTATAACTGTCAATTAAATCCATCTGATCCAGTGTGTCCTTTAGAGTCACTGTTTCCTTGTTAAGTTTTTGTCTGGAAGACCTATCTGGTGAAGTCAGCGGGGTGTTAAAGTCCCTTATTTTGACTGTATTGTTGTCAATTTCTTCACCAAAGTTCTCTAGAAGTTTTTTATATATATTTAGGTGCTCCTCTATTGGGTGCATATGTTTTCCAAGGTTATATACTCTTGTTGGATTGATCCCTTTAGTATTATGTAGTGACCTTTGTTATGTCTTGTGATGTCCTTCATTTTGAAGTCTATTTTGTTGGATATGAGTATTGCTACTTCAGCTTTTTTTTTCTTTTCCATTTGCATGGAAAATATTTTCCCATCTCTTCACTCTCATCCTGTGTGTGTGTCTTTTGTTCTGAGGTGGGTCTCTTGTAGACAGCATATAGTAGGGTCATGTTTTTGTATCCATTCAGCTACCCTATGTCTTTTGATGGGAGCATTTAATCTATTTACATTTAAGGTTATTATTTATAGGTACTTATTTATAGCCATTTTAATTCTGTACGCCTAGGTTTCTCTCTCTATTTCTTCTTCTCATTATAGCAGTCCCTTTAGCATTTCTTATAATGCTGGCTTGGTGGTGATATACTCCTTTGGCCTTTTTTTTGTCCAGGAAGCTCTTTATTTCACTGTCCATTTTGAATGATAGTCTTGCTGGATATAGTAATTGTGGTTTCAGATCCTTGCTTCCCACTACCTGGAGTACTTTATGCCACTCCCTTCTGGCCTGTAGAGTTTCTGATGAGAAATTATGGGAGCTCTTGATAGGTAACAGTTTGCTTTCTTCTTGCTGCCTTTAAGATTATCTCTTTGTCTTTAATTTTTAGCATTTTAATTATGATGTGTCTGGACATGGGCCTGTTTGAGTTCTTGCTTGGGCTTCTCTGTGTCTCCTGAACTTGTGTGACTTTTTCCTTTACCAGTTTAGGGAGGTTTTCTACCATTATTTCTTCAAATACATTCTCTATCCCTTTCACCTTCATCAATCTTGATAGCTGTAGTAAAGCAGTGAAATAGCATGTTAACATCAAGGTTTCCACCAAGAAACCAGGATACATAAGAAGCAACATGTCTAAGTAAGGTGCCAGAGCACAACACAGTTTCCTGACCCCTGAACTCTTCACCAAGGTTACCAACACCACTGCAAGTTCCAGAACAGTATGAGGCCTGCTTGAGACAATGATTTCACTCAAGAGCAAGGATAAATTCACCTTGATGTTTATTCAGCAGTTTAAATAATGAGAGAAGTCAGTAACATGTTTTTTACTGTAACCTATAAGTCATGTTTGTTTAAGATACCCTTTATGTAGTCTGGTAGTTTGGGTTGAATTTGAGGGCTGTCTCTTTTTTTAATGTATGTTTTTATCAATTTCAGAGAGAAAGGAAGAGGGTGAGAGAGATAGAAACATCAATGATGCGAGGAAAACATTGATCAGTTGCCTCCTGCATGCCCCCCACGCCCACTGGAGATAGAGCCCGCAACACAGGCATGTGCCCTAGACCAGAATAAAACTTGGGACTGTTCACTCCACAGGCCAACACTCTATCCACTGAGCCAACCAGCTAGGACTTGAGGACTGCCTTGAAAGAGCATTGACTACTCACAATGAAGACAAACTGGAAGTGAAGAGTGAAACTGTGACGTCATGATCACAGGCACAGTAAGGGGCTCCACATCTTAGTGAAGTTAGAAAACCAGGTCACACTGCCATCATGTCACACCACAGGTGTGGAGAACTGGGACAGAAGCCCATAGCTCTTGTTTCTTGGTCCACTGAGCTAAAACTAATCAGAAGTTTGATTTTTTTTTAAATGTTCAAATAGCCAATAATTTTTTAATTTATAACGCAGTTTTTATACTTAGAATAGAACTCTCACTTGTCTAAAGTGAATGTACCCTTCAACTCACAAGATAAATTAGTCTTAGAAGGATGTTGCCTAAAATGGAGAAATGCTAAAATTGTTTACATTTTATTCTTGTATAATCTATTAAGTGCATTGTACAGAATGGCATTTTTCTTTCTCTTAGGACAGAAAAACAAAACATTTTGAAAATGAAGCAATGATAAATAGTTATTTGACAAACAATATTAAAAAAAAACAAATGAGTCCATTATTTCAGATTTTTTTGGACAAACCCAACTATTCATTTCATTGGTTCCAAGTTTCTACTTGAAATATTTATATATTTATCAACTGGGATTTAAAGTTAAATCCTTTTAAGCTTCTATTTTCAGACAGATGTAAGAAAAAATGTAAATGTTCAAGCAAAGAAGTATTACTTTCCCAAAGGGAGTTTTGCCCATACATTTAAGGAACCAACAAAATGATTAAATATGATTGACTAAATTTTAATCTTTTAGGAGGAAATATGACCATTCAAGTCACTAGTTTCCTTATCACTATGAAATACAATAACTAGTCCACATGTAACTTACTTTAAAGACAATATACCATTTGAGGAAAAAGACAATTTTACTCAAGTATCTTGGCTTGGCATAGTTCTGACCATCCTCAAAACATATTTCAACAATATATATTGATGGAAATTCATCAAAATAGAAAACAAGACAAATTTAGATTTAAGTAGATTTAAATTAGCAATATTTTTACAATAGGGAAAACTAAGAATAGCATCTTTTCTATTTTTAATTATTTTGAATAGTAATAGTTTAAAGAGGTTTCATTGCATGCAATGTTTTATGAATAAGATCAGATCATTGAAGACAACCCTTGTGGACAGCTTTATTTGAAATTGTCTCCTTATGGAAGAAAAAGAATAATATATGAGATTTCATTTGACTTTTCTCTTGAAGGAAGTTGTTCTTTTGGTAAAATTTTCAACTCATTTTCATTAAAGTAAGTACTAAATTTTTTATGTACTATTCTATATATTATCAGCCATTCATAAAAAGCATCTGACATATTAATATCAAGGTGAAGATCTAAAAGAAAAATAAGATTAACATAAGAAACTACAAGCAAAATGCTGAAGTCCATAATGTAGATTCAATAATTAATATGGAAAACAAGAAAGGAGAAATACTAGTGTTGGCGGGTTTTTATCAAAAAGAGCTTCCTTATAAATTAGTGCCCAAATCATTGAATTTTTCTACCTCTGATCTTTTCTTTTTATAAATATGAATAATATATTAAACCCACATTAAGTTAATTTTATCTTTCAGAGCTAAAGCTATTCTACCTTGATCAAAATCATAAAACAGCATAAAGTGAATATTTTGTACAGGCAGTAGTTACTTAGTCATCTGCTAAATATGCCATATAGCCTTAGAGAACTTAGACTTATGAAACTACAGAGGCCTCTCCAGCTGTTGCTTTTCTGGTGTATTAATTCAAGCTTCAGTTTGACAAAGAAAATTCTGTACTTCATCATCCATTTTAATATACTGGAGTATCTTGCTTTTGACTTGCTGCTGGGAAATGCAATAAAGAATGTAGGAAAGAAACATAAAGCCCCTCTTGGGTACCACACTCAGTTCCTGACTCAACTCTCACCAGTATCATAATTGCTATCCTTACTTATGTTACCTTCCTACCTTCATTCCTTCTTTCCTTTCTTTATTTCTTCCTTCCTTTCTCTCCTTTCTTCTATCCTTTCCTTCCTTTATTCCTTCTTTCCTCCCTTTCCTCTTTCTTTCTCCCTCCCTCCCTCCTGTTCTTCTTCCTCCCTCCCTCCCTTTCTCCCTCCCTCCCTTCCTTCCTCCCTTTCTCCCTCCCTCCCTTCCTTCCCTCCTTCCTTCTTTCCTTCCTTCCTTCCTCCCTTCCAAATAAAATATATGGCTCAGCACTTTAGGAAACTTGGTTTTTGGAACTGGGAGGCAAAAAAAAGTCTTGTAAAAATGTTGGGTTTGAAAGTCACAAGTAGATATCAATTGAGATTCTATCGTTTACTAGCTGTGTGACTCTGCCTGGACCTCTGTTTCCTCATCTGTAAAGTAAAAACAATAAAAGGTTTTTATTCCATCACTATCCCCTCTATGCCCTCTTCTACCTCCACCCACCCCCTCCCACCCCAATGTTATAGGCTTGATGTGAATATTAAATCATAAAATGTACCTGAAAACGGTCTTAAAACTTGGAGATTTTATATAAATGAAGGAACTATTATAAATTTCATATTCCCCAATTCAGATAGTAATTGGCCCTATATGACTATATGTTTTTGAAGGGTTCCACATTTGCTTAGCAAAATGCCTGGAGTTGTCACTCTGAATGTATATTTTTAAGTGAAAGCTGGAGGAGGAAATGTCTTTTAAGATTCATAATTAACTAAAAATTGTAACAGTGTTGTCTAGGAAAATTAACCTATTCACTTACATATTAAAGGTGTGTTTTTTAAATCAATTTAGAATAAAAAAGCAGGACTCTAAAGGAAATAATGGCAAGTGTTGATGGAAGAGTGGGAAGGGTGGAAAAGATAAGTGAGAGAAACTTAACCAAGGAGAGAAATCTGAGCACCATGAGAGGACTCAAGATTAAGGACACCTGAGGAGGAAAGGCAGTGTCCCAAAGACTCAAGCTTTTATTACATGCCACCACAATATGCTGTTATTTCCTGTTCACTTATCTGTCTCCCTAGTTAAAATGTAAGCACCTCGCTTTCAAGAACTGTATTTTCTAGCCTTGCTTACTGTATATCATTAGGGAGAAACAATTGAGTAAATTTGTGAAAATGTGTTTCAACTTTTTAGCTATCGATCCTGTTTCCATTGTTTCATCCCTCTTCCCTTGTCACCTGCAGGCAGGTATTGAGTAAACATTGATAGGAGGCGTTACAGTGAGTTCTGTCAATTAAGAGGAAAAGAACAGAAGTACTATCTAAATTTGAAATTTCCAAATATCAGATAACACCAGTTTATATAAATGTTATTGAAATTGCTAATGTGAAATACATTGAGGAATCGTTACCCATTATGCAAAGTTGAAACTATGGCACACAAGAAAAATCCTCTCCCACAAGACAAATGGTTGTAGATAAATGTTGGAGATGTTTTGAGAGACTGGAAGGCTTCCTTTTCCAGTGAACAATTTTAATGGCATTCATCTAAGGGATTTCTGAGAGGTTCTAACCTATAATGGTCAAGGTTAGATTACTTCATGAAGCCATGGCGGGGAGGGGAGTGTTACATTTTGTGTACTTAATAGAAGGGGGAGTTGATATGCTTGGCTGCTTAGCACAGTCCTTTGAATGGTTATTTAAGTGTGGTTAGCAGCCTTTTATAGTGAAATTCATTTCCAATGACTATGATAGATGGGAAAATGCCTACAGCTTGGACAAAGACCAACAGTGTGTCTTTCCTGGGGACAGCAATGAATGACTCTGGCCCCAACTCAGTCTTACTGGTATGCCTGGGAAAATGCTAGGACAAATATGATAAAATCAATTTGCAAAGGTTCCTAGAAGACCATGGTTCTGTGAAGAACAAAGCCTGGAAAATAAATCTCTTAAACCAAAATTTAGAGTGACATGAGTTTAGTAGATTAAGAAGATATGTTGAAGTTTAATTTTATAAGGATCTTTATCTTTCCTGCATGGAAACAAGCCAACCTTCTGAAAAAATAATGCAGGTGAGCCCTGGACACAGAGGTGTCTCCTCCTACACAGGGCTCCAGTAAAATCATGCTGTGAACTCAGCTAAAAGCACATGTGGGACATCTTGCAATGAGGAGAACTGGTCCTGGTCAGCCCTGACTCTATTGCCACATAGGAAGCGTCAAACTAGGAAGCTACCATCTTAAATTTAAAAACCCTCCTTTGACTTCACTTCCTCCTCTGACTTCATTTTTCTGATCTAATTTACATAAAATTTCTTGAAAGAATTGCCCATAGTCACTCTCTCTAGTTCCTCTTCTTCCTTTGCAGGTCTAGCTATATCATTTGCTGGGCCTAGTGCAAAGGAAAAAGATGTGACCCCTCCTCAAAATTATTAAGACTTTCATAACAGGCTAGCAGAGTGTTCAGGCAAGTGTGGGCTCTTGTAAAAGTGGGGCATTGTGTGACCTGTACATCATAGGCCCCTGAAGTTGACCCTGCTCCATTGTCATCTGAACCTACTCCAGTCAGGCTTTTTCATTCTCCAAGTCCACAAACATAGTTCTTGTCAACATCAGCCATGGTTTTCATTAGTTTAAATCTCACAGTCAATTCTCACCTTCATCTTATGGATCAGTGAGTGCAACTTAGCAGAGTGATCACTCCCTTCCTTCTGAAGCATTGTCATCACCTGGTTCCAGAACACACTTCCTCTGTTCACGGTCTGTCTCGCTGGATGCTGCTTTCTTTAGTCTTATCTCCTGGTTCCTCCTTGTGGTAGGTTGAATATTGATTGGTTCCCCCAAAGATATCCATGTTTCAATAGTGGGAACCTATGACTATGTTACCTTGCATGGTGAAAGGGCTTTATAGATGTGTCAGTTAAACATCTGGAGATAGAGTATCCTGGATTATTCAGGTGGGGCCAATGTAATAACATGAATCCTTATAAGAGCCAGCCAGGAGAACTGGAGTTAGTAGTACAGTAAGTGATGTGATGATGGAAGTAAGATGTTGGAGTAGTGTGAAGAAGGGGCAAGGAAAGCAGGAAGCCTCTATAAGCTAAATAAAAAGCAATGAAACAGACACAGACTCTCCCCGGAAGCCCCCAAGAGGCATATCATTCTGAAGTCCTGCCAAGAACTTGATTTTGTTTTTTGTTTTTTCTGCCACTCCACAAATTCTCCTTTTCTGGAGCTCTCTGGTTACATAAATCTTAGGCAACTTCAAGTTGTCCCACAGCTTTCTGATGTTCTATTTATTTTCAGTCCTTTTTCTTACTCTACTTAACTTAAGACTATTTCTATCACTGTGAATTGAAATTCACTAATCTTTTCTTCTGAATTGTCTGACCTGTAATTAATATCACTCAGTGTATTTTTCTTCTCAGATATCATATATAATATCTCTAGAAGTTTGATTTTAGTCTCTTTTTTTGTATCTTCAGTATCTTTCATTATTATCATGCTCTCCTCCACCTTTTTTAATATAGTTTGTATGTTTATAATAGCTTATTTAATGTCCTTGTCTAAAAATTCTATCATCTATGTCATTACTGAGTCAATTTTGATTTATTTAATTTTCTTCTCATTGTGGATTGTATTTTCCTACTTCTCTGCATACATGAGAATTCTTACTGAATGGCAGACCAATTGAATTTTACATTATTATGTGCAAAATGTTTTATTTCTTGAAATACGTTTTAGCCTTCTTTTGGGACCCAGTAAAATTATTTGGAAACAAATAAATTTCAAGTCTACTTTTAAGCTGTGTTAGGTGGAACCGGAACAGACTTAATTCTAGAGGCTATTTGGATCTTACTGAGGTAGAATACCTCTGAGTATTTAATCCAACATCAGATATATTATGAGATTTCTCCCCTCTGGCTGTTGGGAACATGAACTGCTACTCCAGCCTTGTGTGAGCCCTGGGAATTTCCCCTGCTCACTTACAATGGTCCTTTTCCTCATGCGCATGCACTGATCAGTACTTAGCTAATGACTGAGAGGAATGCTTTCAGTCTCCAGTTCAGAGCTCCAGTTCTCTCTCCCTTGTATTCTGTCCTGAGAACGCCAGTCCTCTTGATCTCCCTGAATTCTCATCTCTGTCTCCACAACTTGAGGAGACCATATACTCTGTTTGGTTTCCTTCTTCTTATCCAGTGGCTTTGGAAACTCCCTCCAGACAGTAAACTAAGGCAATCGTAGAACTTACTTCTTTTGTTTCCCATGCTGCCTGTTACTGAATCTTTAAAAATCATTGTTCCAAATATTTTAATTGTTTAAGGCACGAGGGCAGCCCCACAGCCAAAACTATCACAGCCAAAAGCAGAATTCTATATCTAAGTCAATTTTCAAAAAGAAGAACAGGATGGGCAACTGGCTTTACTATATATCTAGCTGTCTTATAAGGCCTTTACAATACTATAGTGAGTTAAAGGATGTACTATTAGCAAACAGCTAAGTAAACAATAATAGGAAACACTTAGCATAGTACCCAGTGTTTAACATACACATTATTTGTGTATTTGTATGTGTGCTTTACATTTATTAATTTATTTCATTCTCACAGCTATGTCATAAAGTAGGTACCATTAGTATTTCTCTTATATTGATGATAAAGAAACCGGGGCACAGAGTAGCTGAGCTACTTGCTCCAGTTCACATAAGTCCTAAAGTCATAGCCAGGATTGAAATCCAGGAAATCTGGCTCCAGAGACCAGGCTCTTACTAGTAACCATTAAACTGCATTGTCTCTTCCTAGTAGATACCAATAGATTTATGCAACGTCATATATCTAAGCATGATACAGCATTATAAGTTGTAGAAGTGGCCTTTGAATTACTGGGTCATAAACTTGTCATCTTCTGTCCATTCATAAAATAAGCCTCTCTCCTCCTCACATAAATTAAAAATAGAAATACCATATGATCCAACAATCCCATGTCTGGGTATTTATCCAAAAGAACTGAAATCAGTATCTTGAAGAGATATTTGCTCTTTTATGTTCACTACAGTTTTATCCTCTGGCTGTTGGGAACATGAACTGCTACTCCAGCCATGGATGAATGGATAAAGAAAATATAATATGTACATACAATGGAATATCTTCAGCCTTAAGAAAGAAGTAAATCCTGCCATATGTGACGATACAGATGAACCTGGAGGACATTATGCTAAATGAAATAAGTCAGTCTCAGGAAAAAATACTATATGGTTCCACTTATAGGAGGTTCCTAGAGTAGTCAAACACATAGAACGGAGAGTAGAATGGTGCTTGCAGGGGCTGAGGGAGGGGCACAAAGTCCCTCCTAGAAATCTGCAGTATAACATGCTCTTGTAGTTCCTGTTTGTATGCTTAAAAACTGTTTGAAGGTTAGGTTTCATGCTAAGTGTACTTAGCACAATTGTAAAAATGACAAAGATAAGCCTCTCTCTTATACAACTTCGGCTTTATCGCCTGTGTGACCTGATTGATCCACTTGTTTCAGATGTTTTGATATGACTTCGGAAAGCCTGAATCTAAAACAGCTCCCAGGTCGTTATTCCTCATCCTTGAGTAAATATTACCTTTATGCTACTTTTGAACCTTCCATCTTCTGTATCAGGGCATGTGCCCAAAACCTAGCTGCTGTGCACATCCCCCTATTTTAGAACAAGCTGCTTGAACTTTCCAGCTGCCCAGACCCTCAAAAGCAGGAGCCATGTCTTTGTATCCACAGCACCAGACATAATGTAGATGCTCACAAATGAGTATCAAATAATTAAATTAGTGACAAAAATTTTAATACATCCAGAAGTCAGAAATGCTACTTATAGACACTACAAATCTACTACTAGCCTAGAACTGTGTCACCTTTATCTCCTGAACTGTGGGCGATTGCTGCTCCTAGACAACACAAAGCAGTCTTTTATGACACAGATGGAATGCTGTCACCTCTAGGTATCTTTGTTCCACATCATGAATTGCTAACCCATTAAAAAACTATAATGCACATTTGATTGTTTTTTTTCCTTCTACCCCTTATAAATTCATCCAGAAGAAGAATTGTGTATAGTAAATGTTGACAAAATCATAGCAATTTCAAGTAGTAAAGATGCTTATACTCAGAATTGAGTACAGTTTTTGTTTTGTTTTGTTTTGGTTTTGTTTTTTTTAGAGTACAGTTTTTATATCCAGATTTTCAAGCATTTGTCAGGGGTGGGGAATCTTTTTTTCTGCCAAGGGCCATTTGGATATTTATAACATCATTCGTGGGCCATACAAAATTATCAGCTTAAAAATTAGACTGTTATATTTGGTCAAACACTTAAATAACTCATCCCTAATGCCTCAGAAGGGCCAGGCCAAATGATTTCGCGGGACTTACTGGTATAGTGCCTGCAGGCCAGATGTCTTCCCCCCACCTCTCTGATTTATGCCTATACTGTAAGATGGTAACAGAGAATTGGCAAAAGTGGCTAGGCATTACTTTGTCCTTATTTTAAGAGTCAAGTAATATTATAGATTCTAATTTCATAACACCATATGTATGATTTATTGCAATTGAGCTATGCCAAATCCCCACATCAAGAAATAGGAATACTGGATCAGTAGATGAATGTATTAGAAAACTGTGGTATATCTACACGATGGAATACTATGCTGCTGTAAAAAAGAAGGAACTCTTACCATTTGCAATGGCATGGATGGAACTGGAGAGCATTATGCTAAGTGAAATAAGCCAGTCAATGAAGGAAAAATACCACATGATCTCACTCATTCATGGATAATAAAGACCATTATAAACTTATGAACAATAATAGATACAGAGGCAGAGCTGCCTCAAACAGATTGTCAAACTGCAGCGGGAAGCCAGGGAGGGTTGGGGGGCAGGAGGGAGGGGGGTAAGAGATCAACTGAAGGACTTGTATGCATACATATAAGCATAACCAATGGACATAAAACACTGGGGGGAGGGAGGCCGGGGGATTGTTAAGGGCGGAGGAAAAAAAGGAGACATATGTAATACTCTTTGTAATACTTTAAGCAATAAAACAATAAAATAAAAAAATTAAAAAAATAATAAAAATAAAATAAAATGAAAAAGAAATAGGAATACTGGACCTAAGTCTGGGCATAAGACTGTCCTCTGGCGAACCTGGTGGGACATGTTGACAGGGTATCTTTGCATGGCTCTCCACTGCAGCCCAAAGTTAGTTCAGCATCTGAGAGCTGAGATTGAATTAAGAGATCATCATTAAGAGAATCTGAGATTGAAAGCCAGGCAGAATATCCAACCACCTTGTTGATCTGAAGAGGCTCAGCAGAGAGGGGAAAATAGGAGAATTGAGATAAGTGGAAGTGCCAAGTATGGCCTGTGAGGACAGTCCTGGGAACATCCTTGGCCTGGACACCATGGCTTTTTCTTTTTAATTTTTATTGAATTTATTGGGGTGACATTGGTTGATAAAATTATATAGGTTTCACGTGTACAATTTCTATGATACATCATCTACCCCAAGTCAAGTCTCCTTCCATCACCATTTATCCCCTTTATCCTCTTTTACCTCCCCCACCCGTTTCCCTCTGATAATCATCATACCATTATCTGTCTATGAGGGTGTTTTTGTTTTGTTGTTTTCATGTTTAATCCCTTCTTTTTGTTATAGGAAGTGAGGAGGTGGTTGTCAAGGACCAGCTAAAACTCAGCTAAGCTGCTTCCTCACTCTGCTGAGGCTACCCCACACAGGAGTCCTTATGGAAAAACATTTCTCTTCACTGTCTTGAGACTCTCACACTCCCCAAAAGAGGAAAAGTAGAAGGTCTAATTTTTTTCTGTGCAGTTGCCCTACAGTTCAAAGGTAAAAATTACAGCCTGAGAAAGAAGAGAAAGTAATACTCTCCAGCTATATTTACTGAAAGTATTTAAGGGAACAGCTAGTGAACTCGCCAACACAAGTAATACAGCTCTTACTTAATCTTGGGTAAATTTCCTACTGTATATTTACCCTCATAATTCATCACATATTACATCCTTCCACTGGATAAACTTGAACTTATCAAGAATGAATTCAAATATTTTAAAGAAAATAATCAAATTCATTTGCAATGATAAATTGACATAAGATTACATTGCTTGGCAACCACTCAATTCTAATTTGGATATTATTGGTCTGAGACGAGTTTCAATTCAAAACATTGTTTGAAACGAGGTCAAATGATATTTTGTGATAGTAGGGCTGGTCTCTACCTGTCTGTTTTAGGTTTTGTGACAAGTTGGTACATGTTTTATGTCTAGTGTATCTGACAGTCACCCTTTTGCATAATTTACAGGTTCCTCAGTCAGAACAACATGGTACTATCTTTGTGCTAGGCAGGTGACATAACCATTAATATTTTATTTTATAAATAAAAATTGTGCTAACATTCCAACACAATAAACACTCTGTGCACAGGACAAAGGAAAGGAAATGGGATGCTATATAGTAGGATTGGAAGAGCTTTGTTATTGTGTTTCGCCAACAAAATCTTTGCCAGCATAGCAATGAATAAAATTCGTACAATTTGAATGCTTTTGTCAGGGATGGGGATTTGACAGACTTAAGAAAGTGAAAGGGTAAAAACTAAATTGAGAACTTACTAGTACTAAGCCCAGAATTCTAGAAATGTGTTGTTTTTTTGTATTGTGGTGGTTGTTGCTAT
This sequence comes from Myotis lucifugus, assembly GCF_000147115.1. Taxonomy (NCBI): domain Eukaryota; kingdom Metazoa; phylum Chordata; class Mammalia; order Chiroptera; family Vespertilionidae; genus Myotis; species Myotis lucifugus. Next base: position 2,239,920 of record NW_005871187.1, read on the forward strand.
TCCTATTTAATAATTTTAATAACCCTAAGAGGTAGTTATACTTATGTCTACTTTAAATATTTAAAAAACACCTTGCCTAGTACAAATTGAGTGTTTTGATCAAGGTCACCTGGAGAGACCAAGGTTCATTCAGAGCATGAATCCAGATCTGCTTGACTCCTCAGTCCAGGGCTTGTTTATGTAGGACAAAGTGGTACACAGTAACATGTCAGGCACATTGGCTGCCTACCCAGCATCCATCCTCTCTTCATCCTTCTTAATAAAACCCACATGTTGTTAAGGTGTCCACCCTCCCCCACATTACCATGCAGTTCAAAGGCAAACATCCCCCACTCCAGGGGTGCCTGACTGAGTGGTCATCACTATTCCCCTTGCAATGATTACGTGTAGGCTGGGACTACACCTCAGTTCTTACCAAAGACATATTAGAGGGAATCTGCCTCTACAAGGGCAAGGGGTTTCTTCTTTCTTTTGAGCAAGCCAAACAAGAAACAATTGTCTCCATCTCTGGTGTATGGTTATGTCTGAAAATGATGCCTATACTTGCTTCCAACACTTGGTACTGACCTGGGGAAAAAGCTTCTGCCAAAGAAAGCAGAGCAGAACAAAAGAACCTTGGAACTGATCAACTAAATAACCCTAGAATCTGCTATGTCCCTGGACTTCCCCTTATGACATAGCACATGCTTGTATTTACCCCAGTTTAAATCCTGTTCGTTGGAGCCTAAGGCACCCTAATAATATACTAACTGGATGCCGAGATTACACGCAGCAAGACTTGACTGATTTACTCTTTGCAGATTTCTGGGCAAGTGTAACAGAAGGCCCTAAACAGAAGAAAAGTCATCCACGTAGGGCAGGTGAAGGGGTCAAAGTGACTAGCTAGAACTTGTCACTAGGACTTCTAAGGTAGAAATTAGGAAATCAAGGGCCAGCTGGTACAGCGGCAGAAAAGTTTGCAGGAATGAAACGTGGGACTCCTGGCAAAGCAACCTGGCTGGTTTTCATCTGTTGAAGTTGGGCCCTGTCACAGACACAAAGAACAGGTGGTCTGTTCCTATCAAGCTGAAGTAGAAAGTAATTGCCTGGCAAGAGCCAAGTTAATTAAATTGAGCTCCTAAGAATTTCTTCTGGGCAGTTATTTTTTCATCTAAATGAAAATTTTGAAAACTAATCACTCCCACAATCACTTTCAATTCATTGGTTCAGGGAGTTCAATTTGATGTATTAAAAATTTTATGTTTAATATTTAGAGCATAATGAATTAGCATCAGTTTTAATATATCTAATATCTCAATGAAGATTCTACAGTAAGTATATAAGCTACTTAGTTTCTTAACACAATATCTGTATGTATCAGAGAAAGATGAAGAGAGAGAATTATCGAGAGAAGAGAGAGGAAAAAGACTAAGAAATTCTGGACCTGGGCCATTATGCTTGTTATTAGTCATATTCCTTGTTTTCTCCTACTATACATAACAAAGAAGGGCATTTGCTGCACCTTCTGATTCACTGCATTTTATTTGTTAGAATTATTTAAAATGCCTCCCATGGAATCCTATATACAAAAGCTCTAAAATAACTTCTCTAGAGAAATTGAGGCTAGTAACCATTTACATATAGAATTACACAAACTAATGAACACGAAATTCCCACTTTTCTTCTACATTCCTGTTTTTGTTGTTGTTGTTGGTTGTTTTTGTTTTTTAGAAAGAGAGGGAGAGAGAGAGAGGAACATCAATGTGAGAAAGAAATATTGACTGGTTGCCTTCTATACCTATGACCTGGGATTGAACCCACAACCTGGGTATGTGCCCTGACCTTGAATTGAACCCATGACCTTTCAGTGTAAGGGATGACACTCCAACCAACTGAGCCACACCAGCCAGAGCCACATTCCTGTATTGTTGTTTTTTAATTTTTTATTTGAGATACAATTCATACAACATAAAGTTCATCATTTTAGCCACTTAAAAGTGTACAATACAGTGGTTTTCAGAATACATGTGATGTCATGCAATCATCACTACTTTTGTTTTTCAAAACATATATATCACCAAAAGAATCCCCACTCACTTTAGCAGGCATTCCCAAACCCTTGTCCCCACCATTCCTCATTAAATATGAATACACTCTCTCTCTTTATGAATTGGTATTTCCTCGACATTACATTTACTAGTATATGAAACTAGAGGCCCAGAGCACGGATTCATGCACCAGTGGGGTCCCTCAGCCTGGCCTGCAGGGATTGGGCCAAAACCAGCTCTCTGACATCCCCCAAGGGGTCCTGGATTGCCAGAGGGCGGTTCACAGGTGATGCACCCCAGAATCGGGTTCCCTCCTCTCTGCTTCTGGGTGAGTCATCCGAGAACCTCAGCTGCCAACTCACCACAGCTCGGCAGCTCTTGCATTGAGCATCTGCCCCCTGGTGATCAGTGAGTGTCATAGCTACCTGTCAGATGGTTGCTTAGGCTTTTATATTTATCTATACTAATAAAAGGGCAATATGCTAATTAGACTGGGAGACCTTCCAGGAGACCTTCCGGACGTTCTTCTGGACAAAGCCATGGTGGCAGGGCTGAGGCAGAGGCGGTTAGAGGCCAAGAGGGGAGGGCAGTTGTGGGTGATCAGGCTGGTGGGGAGCAGGGCCATTGTGGGTAAGCAGACCAGCAGGGGGGCCAGTTGTGGGCAAGCAGGCCATCAGTGGGGGTCAGTTGGAGGTGATCAGAACAGCGGGGGGGGCAGTTTGGAGTGAACAGGCCAGCAGGGGGGCAGTTGGGGGTGAGCAGGCTGGTGGGAGGGGCAGTTGGGGGCAAGCAGGCCGGCAGGCAGAGTGGTTAGGGGCAATCAGGCAGGCAGGCAGGCAGGTGAGCTGTTAGGAGCCAGCAGTCCCAGATTGTGAGAGGGATGTCCGACTGCCGGTTTAGGCCCAATCCCTGTAAACCGGCAGTAGGACATCCTTCAAGGGGAACCAGATTGGAGAGGGTGCAGGCCAAGCTGAGGAACATCCCCCTCTCCCATGCATGAATTTTGTGCACTGAGCCACTAGTCCTATCTAATAATAGACAAACATGGTAATTAACCATACCTACGCTACGCTTCCCATTGGCTAATCAGCAGAATATGCAAATTAACTGCCATCAAAGATGGCTGAAGTGAACATGAGGCTTGCTTGCTCCCGTGATGGAGGAAGCCAAGGTTCCCCGCCTGCCGCAGCACAGCTCTGAGCTCCGGATGCAACAATGTTGCAATTATAAAAGCTAAAGAAACCCCAGGTGCCTGCTTTCAGCCAGCAGCAGCGGGCTCAGAGCTTAGAGCGCCAGTGATGGCAATAGAGTTTCAATTATAGAAGCTAAACAAACCCAGATACCTGCTTTCAGCCAGCCATGGCCTCAGAGCTGGAGCTGGCTCTCAGCTCCAGTGACAGCTATAGAAGGTAAATAAATCCCAGAATAAAAATAAAAGGGAAAAAAAAGAGGCTGGGAGCTTCAGTCACCTGCCAGCCTGAGAACAGCCCTCAGCGCCTCACCCAGACTGGCCAGGCACCCCAGTGGGGACCCCCACCCTGAAGGGGGTGTGACCAGCTGCAAACAGCCATCAGCCCGTCATCCAGGCTGGCCAGGCACCCCAGTGGGGACCCCCACCCTGAAGGGGGTGTGACCAGTTGCAAACAGCCATCAGTCCGTCATCCAGGCTGGCCAGGCACCCAAGCGGGACCCCCACCCTGATCCGGGACACCCTTCAGAGCAAACCAGCCAGCTCCCTCCCATGCACCAGGCCTCTATCCTATATAGTAAAAGGGTAATATGCACACTGACCCTAACAGCAGAAAGACTGGGAATGACTGGTCACTATGACACACACTGACCACCAGGGGGCAGACGCTCAATGCAGGAGCTGCCCTCTGGTGGTCAGGGCGCTCTCACATGGGGAGGAGCTTTGCTCAGCCACAAGCCAGGCTGATGGCTGCCAGTACAGCGGTGGTGGTGGGAGCCTCTCCTGCCTCCTCAGCAGCGCTAAGGATGTCCAACTGCAGTTTAGGCCTGCTCCCCGCTGGCAAGTGGGACATCCCCCGAGGGCCTGCCGGACTACCAGAGGGATGTCTGATTGCCATCTTAGGCCCAATCCCCCGGGGAGCAGGCCTAAGCCAGCAAGTGGTCACCCCTGAGGGGTCCCAGACTGCGAAAGGGCACAGGTCAGGCTGAGGGACCCCCTACCCCCGAGTGCACAAAGTTTTGTGCACCGGGCCTCTGGTATATATATAAAAGCCTAAGTGACCGACCGACCAGCTGACCATTCGACCAGCCGACCAGTAGCTATGATGTGCACTGACCACCAGGGGGCAGATGCTCAATGCAGGAGCAGAAACCACAAGCATGGAAACATGGAACAGACTGATGAACCTCAGAGGGAAGGGGGGAGGGGGAGGCGGGAAGATTAACCAAAGATCTTATATGCATACTAGAGGCCCAGTACAGATTCATGGGGTCCCGGTGGGTC
>NW_005871187.1:2244519-2255709 GCF_000147115.1 Myotis lucifugus
CCCACTGGTGCACAAATCTGTGCACCGGGGCTTCTAGTATATAGATAATATAAGAAATTTTCTGTCTGGCTTTTTGGTATAATATACTTCAGGGTTCATCCATGTTGTACATGTTTTGGTACTTCATTCTTTTTATGGCTGAATAATATTCCCTTATATGGATATACCAGTTTTGTTGATCTATTCATCAGTTGATGAGTATTTGTATCATTTCTACTTTGCGGTTATTATGTTTTGTTTTGTTTTGTTTTGTTTTGTTTTGTTTTGTTTTCCAATGGAGTTGACCAGGAAAACAGGCCAGCTTCACAGAAGTGGACGAAATGGAGAGGATGTTGCATCCTGACTTAAGAAAGTCATCTGACCAAATGTGATTTCCTATATTTTTTGACATAAAAAGGTATACAAATGAGTATATTTTATTTAAACATTATATTCATCAGATAATGGAAACTGCAGAGGTAATGGGATGCTATAGTTGTAATAGATAATAAAGATAAAGTAAGGAAGCTTTTACCTATGCTCTTCTAGTAATCTCTGATAAAATCAGTAATAAAATCCCTGCTTAAAAAGAGCGGAAAATAAAAAAATGTTTAAATAAATAAAACGGTGACAGAGGGAAACAGCAGCTCTCAGGATAAGATACCAACACAATTATACCTTCCATGGTACTGGATATTGTTTCTAACCTATTGTAACTGAAATATAGAATTCTTTTTAATAAGACAATTTGACCCAAAACGCAATGGGAGTTGTTGTGACTTTGTACTGTGCCAAATTAGTTGAGTTGAAGTCATGTTTCCCAGAATTCTTTCCTTTGTTTGGTTCCAGGTCAGGATTGGCTTCGAGAGAAATTTTCATGAGATTTTAAGTCAGAAGTCAAAGAGTAGCTGTTCTATGCTCTGAAAGTCGGTCTAGGCCCTAGACTCTAGGGCCAGGCATGTTGCAGCTCAAATACGTGTTGCTCATCTGCTGGCTCACCTGTTGGCCTGGGGCAGCATCTGGAAGCACAGCTCCTCCAGATTCCACCAGATTTTCCTTTTCAGTCCAGAGTCTCCCAAAACAATAAGGAATGCACTAGTGAGAAGGGTGCAAGCTCTTCTCTGTAGGGCAGGGCTGATAGCAATGGGAATGATAAAAACAAAGACAACAATCACCAGATGATGACACTTTATAATCATAAGACAGGCAGATGCAATTATCCTAATGAATGGCAAAGTTGGAATTGGTATCCAAGGGTGCCTGAGCTAGAAAGAGTTATAGATGCAGTTATAGATGCAGCAATGGGCAAAATAAATTATCAGAATGCTAAAGGAAGTCATCACAATAAAAAAACACATGGCTTCTAGACTTGAGCTATTTTTCATAACCAGAACCTGTTGAGTGAGGGGCTGCATCTCCAAAAGGAATGACCCATTAATACCATGGCAAGGGTACAGTTATGTTCCTCACAGTTCTTCCCACGGTATCTACAGTCATTTACTTTAAGACTATCATACAGAGAGCTCAAGTTGACATTGGTACCTGGAGACCCAAAGCATCATCAGAGTGGCAGCTTACAGAGACCAGATAATAAAACAGAGTCGTCTGGGTCTATGGACCCATACAGTGGTCATTTGCCTTGTCACCAAATATATAATTAAAATAGTCATACTTGGTAATTGGCACAAACCCCACATCGGTTGCTTGACTTACAGGATGAGAACTATCATACAGGGCAAAACCAATTAGACGTTTGAAAACTACCACTCCCTTCTCAGTCATACATAAAGGTAAGCGAGGGTATGTTTAATGCTATCTTTAGAAGCTTAAAAGATGCAGGAGAGCTGGTCTCCATTATATCTCTGTTTGGCACACCTGTGATCTTGGAAGTATAGTGGAGTTTATACTTCTAATAATGAGTGAAAGCTTAGATCATTAATGTTAACATTCTCTTCTTTTCCAATATACACCCCTAAGGTATAAATTTCCTCTTAAGGTGGATCAAGGATTCAAACTCAGGACAGCTTCAACACCGCAAGATGAAACATTTGTCATAAAGAACATTAATTTGAGTCACCTTCATGTAAAGAAGTCAATAATTGCATGAAATTTCACTTTCAGGTTTTATTTCTATAAATGTTTATTGATTGCCCACTATGTACCAGCATAATGGAAGATATTAGGTATATAATGATAAACTATATAAACCTGATTAAACTTTCAACCTAGGAAAAAGTACTAAGAATACAGATGAGAGAGCAGAATGTGCTATGTCAGGGATCCCAGAGAACACCTGACCCAGATTTGGATGCAGTAAGAAGTTGATGGTGAGGGCTCATAAAAAAAGTTAAGTAGCAGATGTTCCAGGAAAGAGGGCAGAAAAACACACACAATTTCAGGCAGAAATAACATGGGTAAGGACAGAGAGGTAAGAAACGTGTGGTGGATGCTAGGAACAGTTAGGGGCAACTGTTTTCCTGTCCTTGGGTTACAAAGAGTAGCTTTCTACTAGAGGAGCACTTCTGTGATGTTTTAATGTTGTACTTAAGGGAAGAGGAGGAGCTATCTGATGAGTAACTTTGGGAGAAGAGAGTGAGCATTCAAAGCTTACCTCTCTCTCTTTCTCTCTCTCTCTCTCTCTCTCTCTCTCTCTCTCTCTCTCTCTCTCCCTCTCTATTGTATCTGCTGAGCTGGCCCAACTCACTATTAAAAAGGCTAACTGGGCTTTGATACCACAATATCTAATCCAGTTTTTTTCAAAATTAAAGCAAATACTTTATCTCAGACCTTTATGTATTTTTTCAACTGAGCCTTCACAACAGTAAAGGGAAGTTAAAACTTGATTAACCAGCCCTAACCAGTTTGGCTCAGTGGATAGAGCATCAGCCTACGGACTGAAGGGTGCCAGGTTTGATTCTGGTCAAGGGCATGTTCCTTGGTTGTGGGCATATCACCAGTAGGGGGTGTGCAGAAGACAGCTGATTGATGTTTCTAACTCTCTATCCCTCTCCCTTCCTCTCTGTTAAAAAATCAATAAAATATATATATTTAAAAAAAAAACTTGATTAACCATAACTTCTGCAAACCTCTTTAGGCCTCTTCAGGTTGAGTAAAATCTAAACTCTGAAGGGAGGGTTTAGAGAAATGTCATTGCCAAAGTCAGATAGAAAGTTGCCTTCACAGATACTAAAGCACTATTGTTGTACACCAGGAGGAATATCTTTAGTCACAGAATCCTGGCCCCTCGTGATAGCCTACCTCAGTTTCACTGACATGTAAATTATCAAATTCTCAGATCCCAGTGGATGCTAACTACTCAGTGCAGTGTTTTCAGTGTTCCCACCCTCATCCTTGCACAACTCTCTCTTCAGCATTCTCAAATCCTCCTTATTTTGAAAAGTAGATGGTGTATTTAAACCAACGAGGGGTAAAATATGACCAAAACGGTAACAGGAGACCCCAGCCTCATCCCTCCACAAAGGTCAAACAATGAGACACAAATCCATGAACAGAATAGCTCTAGTAGAACCCTAAAGTCCACTTAAGAAATTGTAGCAACACAGCGAGACAAACAACTTGAGAATAACCACACGCAAAGAGGAGGAAGAGAGTTTCCATGTGCCTGCATCACTCCAGCAGGCATTGCTCAGCACCAAGAATGAACTCCCCAGGAAGAGTTCCCCTCACCAGGAAAGAGTGGGATGAGCTACCAGCTTACCCAGCCTTTCCAGGAACCACACAAACGCCTTGCTTCAGTTTCAGCTGGACAAGTATAGGTGAAACATAGAGAGGAAACTGGGAACAAGGAAGGAAAGCAGAGGCTACCAAAGCAGCCACATTGTAGGCACAGCGGTGGTTCTCAGTGACCAGCACTGTGGACACACTCAACAGCTTTCATCACTGCAAAACCCAATGGGTAGCCCAACTGCCCCCCATCACATAGTACTCAAAGTCCTAACTAGATCAATCATGAAAAAAGAAAAAAGAAACAAAAGACATCCAAACAGTAAAATTATTCCTGTTTGCAGATGACCTGATTTGATGAACAGAAAAATCCTTAAATACCCCACCAAAACACTAATTGATTAATTGAAATTAATAGATAATTCAGTAAAGTTGAAGGATGCAAAATCAACACACAGAAATCAACTGCATTTCTATACACTAACAATGAAATATCTAAAAGGAAATAAAGAAAACTTTCCCATTCACAATAGCATCAAAAACAATAAAATATGTAGTAATAAATTTAACTAAGGAAGCAAAATATATCTATAGTGAAACTATAAGACTTTGATGAAAGAAATTGAAAAAAACACAAATAAATGGAAAGATATTTCATGTTCATGAATAGTAAGAAATATTGTGTTACCCTATGCCTTAAGTAAGAAGGGAAAAGAAGGCCAAGTTCACTTATGAGACTAACATACTTCCTATTGTTTCCACTTTAAAATCTGTAATTAGTTTCTGCCTTTTATTTCCTTTTTTCTTTTTGTCTTATGTACAAACTTACCTGTCAATTATCGAGCTCTGGTGTTTATTCACTCCTGCATTTAATGCTCTTCCATTTCCTTGAGCTTCTTTGGTATGACTTCTGATCATTTTATTCTCTTAAATTCATATTTATTCAAGTAAGGGAAAGCATATGACAATTTCATTATAATTCAGGTTTGCCTAAATATTGAAATAAATATATTTAAATTTAAAGATATTTCTGAATATATAATAATCGTATGTATATGACTTTTATTTCAGGGCTAAAGACTTGTCTGTATACTAGAGGCCTAGTGCACAAAATTGTGCACCGGTGGGGTCCCTCGGCCTGGCCTGGGATCAGGAATAATCAGGGCCATCTCGCCCAGTCCCTATTGGGCTTATAGGGGCCGGGGGGGGGGGGGGGGGAGGGAATTCCGGAAGTTGCTGCTGCGGGAGGTTGACTGTGGGAGTGCACTGAACACCAGGGGGCAGCTCCTGCATTGAGCATCTGCCCCCTGGTGGTCAGTGCATGTCATAGCTACTGGCCGGTCATCCGGTCATCCAATCATCCAGTTGTAATGGTTACTTAGGCTTTTATATATACAGATATAAAAGCCTAAGCAACCATCCAACTGTTCTACCATCCAACCAGTAGCTATGACGTGCAATGACCACCAGGGGTCAGATGCTCCAACTGGTAGCTCTGATACGCACTGACCACCAGGGGGGCAGATGCTCAACACAGGAGCTGCGGAGCTCAGTGACTTGGCAGCTGCGGTTCTTGGGTGACCCACCCAGAACCAGAGAGGAGGGAGCCCGATTCTAGGGTGCGTCACCAGAGAACTGCCCTCTTGCAATCTGGGACCCCTCGGGGGATATTGGAGGGCCAGTTTCAGCCCAATCCCCACAAGCCAGATCGAGGGACCCCACCAGTGCACAAATCTGTGCACCAGACCTCTAGTTTATTATAAAAGAGACAGTCCTGGTCTGACAATGTTGAGACTAAGTGTTATGATCTATCAATAGTCAGGTACAATGTGGTTAAAAGATTATGAGGTAGTTATTAAAATATATACAACTTTCAATTATTTAGAAAAATAAACTCAGTATAAGCAGGGTGTTTTTTATTAAATTTGTCTGGCTTGGACATTTCTTCTGTTTTTGGGTGTTTCATTAGTTCACATTCAATTGAGATGACCAGTTGGGTAAAATAGGCCTTAAAACCAACAAATTAATTATGAAGCTTTTAAAAACTAAGAACAGAGTTCAACAACTTAAAATTTAGCAAATTAGAATGTAACAGAAAAAATGTTCTCTATACAATAATTATAAGAATATTATACCAAGAAATAAACTTTAAAAAAAATATAAATCACTTATACAAAAAAACAATTATAGAAATTAATGGAGTGACCTAAAATAAAATGTAAACAGATGAAAAGATAACATGTTTCTTTTTTTTTTTTAATTAAATCTTTATTGTTCAGATTACATTTGTTCCTCTTTTTTTTCCCCCATAACTCCCCTCCTCCCAGTTCCCGCCCCACCCTCCGCCCTCACTCCCCACCCACTGTCCTCATCCATAGGTGCATGATTTTTGTCCAGTCTCTTCCCGCATCTCCTACTCCCCTTTCCCCCCCAAGAATAGTCAGTCCATTCCCTTTCTATGTCCCTGATTCATTATAATCGCCAGTTCATTCTGTACATCAGATTATTTATTCACTTGATTCTTAGATTCACTTGTTGATAGATGCATGTTTGTTGTTCATAATTTGTATCTTTACCTTTTTCTTCTTCCTCTTCTTAAAGGACACCTTTCAGCATTTCATATAATACTGGTTTGGTGGTGATGAACTCCTTTAGCTTTTCCTTATCTGTGAAGCTCTTTATTTGATCTTCAATTCTGAATGATAGCTTTGCTGGATAAAGTAATCTTGGTTGTAGGTTCTTGGTACTCATCACTTTGAATATTTCTTGCCACTCCCTTCTGGCCTGCAAAGTTTCTGTTGAGAAATCAGCTGATAGTCGTATGGGTATCTCCTTGTAGGTAACTGAGTTTCTTTCTCTTGCTGCTTTTAAGATTCTCTCTTTGTCTTTTGCTCTTGGCATTTTAATTATGATGTGTCTTGGTGTGGTCCTCTTTGGATTCCTTTTGTTTGGGGTTCTCTGCACTTCCTGGACTTGGAAGTCTATTTCTTTCACCAGGTGGGGGAAGTTTTCTGCCATTATTTCTTCAAATAGGTTTTCAATATCTTGCTCTCTCTCATCTTCTGGCACCCCTATAATTCAGATGTTGGTATGCTTGAAGCTGTCCCAGAGGCTCCTTACACTATCTTCATATTTTCGGAATCTTTTTTCATTTTGCTTTTCCGGTTGGGTGTTTTTTGCTTCTTCGCATTTCAAATCTTTGACTTGATTCTTGCGCTCCTCTGGTCTGCTGTTGGGAGTCTTTATAATATTCTTTATTTCAGTCAGTGTATGCTTAATTTCTAGTTGGTCCTTTATCACAACATCAAGGGTCTCATTAGATTTCTTGAGGATCTCACTATATTTATCGGCGGTCTCACCAGTCTTTTCAAGGGCCTTACTAAATTTATCGGCGGCTTCTAGACAGTTCTTGAGAGACCTTAAAAGTGTGGTTTGAACTCTATATCCAGCATTTTGCTTTCCTCCATTTCTGTCTATTGTGTCCTGTTTCTTTGTCTCCGCATTTTTTATGCTTTCTTGGTGCACCCCCTTGTGGTCTTTGTGCGCAGTCTTGTTCTAGTTAAGCCTTGATTGTTGTAGTTAATACTAGAGGGATTTGACCACCAGGCCGACTGGTTGTGAGAATCAGCTGTATCTGCAGTGGGAAAACTTCTGTCCTCTGGAGAGGTGCTAATCTAGCCTTTGCCTGAGGCGATCCGGCAAATGGCTCTGCGCAGGGCTTGGGCGGGGCGGGCTCAACAGGGCGGGCGGAGGGAGCGGTTATGGCTGCTCTCAGTCCCGTTCCCAGAGGCTCTGCTTCTCAGAACCCCAGCAACCGCTGCAAACCTCGGAGAGAAAGCTGCCCTCATGTTCCAACTGATGCCAGACAATCCCGCTTCTCCCGTTTGAGTCTGAGTCCCTAGAGACTCGCCCGGATCTGGAGCTCAGAGTCTGAGACTCCCTCCTGATTGAAAACGACAACCGCGCCCTCAGCCACCCAGCCCGCTCTGCGCGCGCACCTCCACACCTTTGTATTTTCCACACTGTGCCTCCTCTGAGCCTCGGTATGCTGTTCTCTTTCCTTCTAGTTGAAGAATCTCTCCTCAGCCAGCTTTCCTGTGGTTCTGGGTGATGTCCATTCCGTCTTTTAGTTGTATTTTTGAAGTGGTTGTTTGCGGCAGCAGTCTCCGGTGTTTACCTATGCCGCCATCTTGGTTTCTCTCCGATAACATGTTTCTTGATGACAAGACTCAATATAATACATCTGAAAATATATTACACCCAGTCAAATTCACTTATAAGAATGATAAAATCTAATCACTACCCAAAGTACATGGTACTGACTATAAAGCCCATGGTTTTGTCACTCTAGTATATTACTTCTCTTTCAAAGTAAACACTTAGAAATAATTAAACATACAATAATATTAAAGCAGCTAAATAATTTTAGTGAATTCATAATATGAAATCCTGTGAAATCATTAAAAATGTACAACTTGAGCCCTGGCCAATGTGGCTCAGTTGGTTGGGCATCTTCCCATGCACCAAAAGGTTTCCAGTTTGATTCCTGTTATGGTGCATGCCCGGATTTTTCCAGTAGGGGTCGTGCAGCAGGCAGCCTATCCATGTTTTGCTCTCACATAGATGTTTCTTTCTATCCCTCTCCCTTCCTCTGTCTCTAAAAATCAATAAAAAAAAAATATTTAATGTATAACTTCAAAAAATATTTAATGTGAGAAATACCCATAGTGTAAATCAATGATAAAAAAAATACAAGCAGGAAACTATATGTTCAATATGATCCCAAGTCTGTAAATAAAAATGTGTATGACAAAAAAAGTCTAGAAGGAAGAAAGAGAAAAAGGAAGGAAGGAAGGGAGAAAGGAAAGAAGGAAGGAAGAGGAGAGAGGGGAAAATTGGCTAAATGTTTGGGGCTAACAATTTTTAAAAATGGGGAGAGAGAATTACAAAAATCTGAAAATATTTAGCACTCAGATTACTTTGCAAGTGTATTTAGATCTTTAACAACCTGAAGATACTAGAAGGAGTAAATGTACTAACAGTGTGACTTATACAAGAAAAGACAATAGCAACTCAACCCATGAGCCCATGTCAAAAGATATAACTAGAGTCCTGTATCAAAAGACTGGTGAAAAATACACATTTAGGGTTTTAATTTAAAATAAAATGTTTAAAATCTATTCATGGCTTTGTTTATGAGCCTCCCACCCAAGTTTTCACCAATACTGATAGAGAAATAGGACTGCAACCATGCTGAGCTGTGAACGTTTTAAGTTTAATCTGCACTGTGGCAGAGGGGGGAACGCAAGATAGAGTCTTGTGATCTGTGTTATAAACTTAATTCTGTTGCCAACTAGCTATGGACTTTTGAGTACTAAGCACCTTAACCTACTGACCTTAGTTTCCTTATTTGTAAATAAGAAGGTCTGGCTAGAAAATGGACTCAAACGTTATTTTCACTTTTCATAACAATTTTATTATTTGAAAATAAACATTTATAAAGTAACAATAAGTTTACAACAGTGGAAAAGCAAAATATTTCAATTATTTATGGTATGTAATATCCCATTAGAACTTGTTTTGATAATGTAAGGAAGGTGTGGGAGTCATGCCAGGTCCCTGGATAGCCAAGGCCGGTGGGAGCACAGAGGCCTTGTTATCAATACACCAGAATGGCCAAAGGCTGCTCTGGGCATGTGCCTAAACGGGATGTTCAAGGGCTCTGAGTCTGGGAATCCTAATCAGGCCAAGAGACCATGAGCGGGTGCAAGGACATACAGTACACTGTGCCCTACAGTAGCCAATATGATTGATGTAACTATTGGCACACAGCCTTCTTTGTCTAAATAGTGCAAAAGTAGGTTACTGACCAGTCTAGTTGGAGTAGGCTGGAGTGAGAAGAAGCCAGCTGGAGTATGGATTGAGAGCAGCTGGGCAGGAGAGACAGGAGAAGCTGCTGAGCCGGAGAGCTAGGTACGGCTACGATGTGCAGTGAGTCTAGGAGGCAGCGTGCGGCTGCTCAGATAACAGCTGTGGGTACAGAGACTGATGCTGCTTTATGGGAAAGATATGTAATCACCAGCGGTGTCCGGCGGCCTGCCTGTATGGACTTTGCTGTGAGGACTGTTCTTATCTGATGGCTATGTGACCACTGGCTTCAGCAATAAAGGCTCCTTCTAATACACCCACAACCTCTCATGGCTTCTCCATCTTCCCCGCCGCTGAGAATTGACCTGTAACTGGTGAGCAGAGGATAAAAGAGGAACTTGGACTAAGTTCCCAACAGTTAGTACAGGGGGCCGGGTTTGAGGAAGAATTTAGAAGAATACATGGACTCACAGACACTCAGAGCCAGTCAGACCAGCAGAGCTGTGCGGTGCTCTTGCTGCTGGCTCTGACAGAAGCAAACTTAGTTATATCAGAATATTTTTTGCAGAGAAGGGAAGCAGAAAAATCACATTTATGAACTTGAATAAATACAATAAATTCATATACCCAGTATTCAACATTGTTGTTTTGGGAGATGTATCGCTTTTTTCTCAGTTAAATCTGGCATGAAGAGAATTTATTGTTAAAATATCTAACACAACTGAACTCTGAATCCAGATATGCTACTGATTTGTTCTGGTGCACTAGAAAAGTCTCCCAGTCATAACTTGCCAAGAAAACATCCATTTTTCATCTACCCTCCTCCCAACCACACACCAAGGTGTATGAATAATTGAAGAGTTTGCAGGAATATGCTCCATAAATTTACAATTAATTATTATAATCCTGGCAAGGAAGCCATAATGCCTGTAGTGACCTCTTTGTTCACAGGCCCACTTGACCACAAGTGGCCCAGGGGACTGCAATTAAAATTCCTAAATTCTTTCAAAGTCTCTACATCCTGCTGAATTGCACATTCACAACAGAGAATTAAAAAACACTCGCCCCTAAACTGGTTCACATGTTCTGAGAAAAAATGCCCCAAATATTCCTATCACCAAGTCGTTTTCTATAAAAAGCGAATCAAAAGGAAGTCAGTTAACCAGATGATTATTGAGAGCTCAGTTTAGACTTAAAACTGAAGAGACACTGAAAAACACATTGCAAGTAAAATCAATTCCAGTTTACCCAAATCCTTCAAGTAGAAACCAATGAAAGCATTGCATGAAAGGAAGTACAAAATCATGTATATTTTAATATTTTACTTTTTGATTCTCATATAGCATATCTCTCTTTAATTATCTTTCATACATAGCTACAATGGAAAGAACCTGGGAACCTAAAGTGAGTGTTTGAGTTAAGTTCCTTTTTTTTTTTTTTTTTTTGGTTGTGTTACTTTGGAGAAGTCACTTAACCACACATGCTAATAAATGTTTTCTTGTGATGAGGATTTTAAGATCTACTCTCTTAGCAACTTTCAAATATGCAACACAGTATTACTAACTATACTGACCATACTGTACCTTAGGTCCCCATGACTTATTTATTTTATAACTGGAAGGTTGTACCTTTTGACCCATATCACCCACACCCCATTTT
>NW_005871187.1:2256004-2322205 GCF_000147115.1 Myotis lucifugus
AGAATACTTTTAGGTCTGATGAAAGACTACTTATAATACATGGACTCTTCTCTAGTCGGAAATTTCCAATATGTAGCATATGTACCAAGATGCTACATGTGTGCACATAACTGTACAAATATTTTTTTTTCTTCGAGCATATATGGATAAAGACTCTTTTGGCAATCAATTACATTAAACAGATTTCTTTTATATTTCTTGCAATATAACTATAGACCTGCCTACCATTTGAGAAGGATAAATTATTTTTTAAAAAGCCCTAGAGCCCTGGCTGGTGTGGCTTAATAGGTTCCATGCACTGAAAGGTTGCCAGTTTGATTCCTGGTCAGGGTACATGCCCAAGTTGTTGGTTCAGTCCCCGTCCGGGTGCGTATGGGAGGCAACCGATGTTTCTCCCATCTCTCTCTCTCTCTCTCTCTCTCTCTCTCTCTCTCTCTCTCTCTCTTTTTCTCTCTCTTCCCCCCACCTCCCTCTTTAAAATCAATAAAAACGTATTTAAAAGTAAATTTTAAAATAGCCCTAGAAATAACTGACCAGGTACATTCACATCCTGTGTCAACGTGTTTTCCACATAAGCAGGAGTGGAAATACTATTGTCATTTTTTTTCCCCCTCAGAATAATGCTTCTGTTCTCAAGGGGATTTAGATGAATGCTTCTTGGGAATTACAAAGTCTTCAGGACTATTCTAATAACATTCTATACTTTTGCTACCACCAAAGAGTTTAGACGTTCAGTTTATAGAGACATCAAGACCATACCAAGTAAGTATCCTTAGCAGACAATACACTGTCATCGGGAACACTCAATTCTGAATAGTCGATATTATCTTAACCAGAATTTGCTCATTAGCAAGATATATGGTTTCTGAGACATAACTGAATAGAAAACAAGGTAAGTAGTTTGAAATTAATTTTGAATTCTCATTTATGGTTCGCTCAAGAAAATAAGATGATGGCCTTTTAAAATCATTTGGAATTATCGTGTGATGTTGAATAATCACAGTAATGCATCCCAGTAATCCTAATTATAAGTAATTGTCTGAAGGAAATTCTAGCCCATCTGCAAGAAGACATGTCCAAAGAATGTTGATAGCATCAACTTTTCTTACTAACAAAAGATGAAAAATCAATCCCCAAAAATCCTTTGACAGGAGAAAAAATAAGTTGTGGTTATGTTTGTACAATGGAATATTATCCTATATAATAAAAAGCCTGGTATGTAAATTGCCCCCATTGGGCAGTCATTCGCCAGGAGACCGGAAGTTCAAACAGCTCGTTATGACATGAGCTGACCACCAGGGGGCAGCGCGGAACATGGTGAGCGTTGGTGGCATGACACTGGCAGCGGGCAGCAGTGGAGGCACTGCCAGCCCTAATGGGCCCCGACGAGACCAGGACCATGGTGGGATGGTGGAACAGTTAAGCAGGTGGCACCAGGCCAAGGCCAGTGTAGGCAGGGGCCTGATTGCCCCACCAATTGCCCTGCAGACAGCAACCAGCAGTGGTGATGGGGGGGCGGGGCCGCTGCCTGGCTCCCAGGCACTGAGGGAGCTGGGCAGGGGGCCCAGCCCGATCGATTATCCCACAGGCGGGATGGTGGAGCAGGTGAGGGGGTGGCACCAGGCCAAGGCAGGGTGCCAGGCGGGGCTGCAAGGCTGGGGTCACGAGCTAGGGCCTGATCTCCACAGGCCACCCCAAGGGACCCCACCCGTGCATGAATTCGTGCACCACACCTCTAGTATAGTAATAAAAATGAATGAAATACAGCTGCATGCAACAGCATAGATGAATCTTAGCAGCATAACGTTGAGTGGAAAAAAAGCATGTTTCTACAGACTTCATGATACCATATTTTATAAAGCTCAAAAAAAAAGTAAAGCTAAACAGTATATTCTTTAGGCACATGTATGTTTGGAATAGAAGAATAATAAGCTAAAATTTCAGTCATTGTTTATGATGGGGCTAGATGAGGTGAGGATCATATACGCACATAAGAATCTATAATAATAAAAGGGTAATATACTACTTAGACCGGACGTCCTTCCTAACGAAGCCAGGGCTGGAGGGAAGCCAGCCCGGTCCCAGGTAGGCACCCGGGTAGGCCGGGGGGAAGCCAGCCTGGGTCCCAGGTGCCGGAGGGAAGCTGGTGGCGGCAGCCGGGGGAAGGAAGACCTACTCTTGCACGAATTTTCAAGCATTGGGCCTCTAGTTATTGATAATGACCTAGGATCTGATTGGGATTGTGTGTTGTGATTAGTCATTTTTTTCGGCCTTCATTTTGTGAATATGTTCTGTAGTATATACCAAAAATTATATTAAAAAGAAACTAAAAATCAAATGAATATAAATATTTTAAATATGATTTTTAAAAATAACTGAATACTATGAATGAGTCAGTAAATATTATTCTCCTCTAACATTTTAAGTAAAGAAGACACTTATTTATTTATTCTCCACTTACTGAAGAAATACAGTGAGTCAGGCATTATGAAAGTTCAAGGAATTCTGTGTCCTTGAAGACCTTATAGTCTGGTAGAATTTTAACAGCATGGTTGCAGTTCTCCAGGAATAGGAAGGATAGATGAAATGCTGTATAAAAATACAGAGCACATTGTAAGTGCTTAAAACTATTATCTATAATTCTAATTACTGTTGCTATTGTTACTTGAGCTGGGGAAAATAGCCTTGAGGACACAGACACTAAGCACTTGATATTCTTTAAGAGGTACATTTTCTCTCTCACTAACCCCAGGTGCACACAATAACGGGTGTTCCTGTTTTATATGGCGCCTCTGAGTAAACAGAATTTGAAAGGTAAGAGAACAGAGCAAACCAAATACTATTTAATCTAAGCTCTATGACACAATGCCTGTTCCTTTAATATTTATTCTCTTTATAAATGTTTGCCCTTAGCTTTAGTCTAATAAGCCCAAGAATACAATTTCCTCACAGAGTTCTAGTTATCTTTAGAAAATCAAAAGTAGGAATAGTTTACTTGCCAAATGGGAGAGCTAAAAAGCAATACATAATAGGCTTTCAGCTTACTGAATCAAATGGCTTTGAAAGCTGGTGGCCCACCTCTTAAAGCATTTGGGGTATAATCAAATGCCTTGTCAGATGAAGTGACATACACACATCAACTGATGATGCTTCAGTTTGGGATTAAAATAGGAAGTATAAGTATAATCTATTAACTAAGGACTATTAAAGTGAAAAAGAAATTAAGTATTTTGGCACATTCTTCAGCAAAATAATCACTATCATTGTACAGACAAACTTGAAAGTAACTTATGGAATCTTTATTCATGGCCAAAATTATTTTATTTAGGTCTCAATGGACAACAATACACAAAGCCTGAAACCATACAAAACCAGGAGCTTAAATGCTAGATGTCCCACACAAGTCACGCAGGTTTCAAATCAAATTTTAAAGCCAAATTTTAAAGCTAGTAGTGCTTGTCATTGGAAATTCAAAAAATGTCTCCACCAAATTAGCAAAAAGAAACAAACACAGCCGCTGGCATAGTTTTCTCCCCATAAACAAAGCCCTGTGGACACACTCCTCCACTCCAGCCATCTGTTGTTTCATGGTGGTGAGTTAAAAGCCAGTTGAAACAAGTGACTAATTTCACTACAGAGATCAACTCATTATTCAAAGCTCCTTCACAGAATGAAGCTGTAATTGAACTGTGTGTGCTCTAGACTCTGTTTCATTAGAGTCAGAGGAAAGAATGGGCTCTTATTTAATCATGCTGATCTTCTGACTCTCCTTTCTACAAAGAGCCAAAAACAAAAGTGAAATAGTCACTCTAGAGGTGAAATCGATCAAGAGCAAAGCACAGGGCAAAGTGGCCCAGGTAAAGTTGCTCGATTGTGATTTAGAAAAGATAGAAAACATTCAGCACTGTGTGAAAGATAGCAAATTCATGCTGGTATTTGTAGTCACCCAATAAAATACAAATTTCTGGTCAAACTTAAAATAATACATTTTTTTAGTATAACTATCACCCATGCAATATTTGGGATATACTCATACTAAAATATTAGTTGTTGCTTATCTAAAATTGAAATTTAACTGGGCATCCTGAATTTTATCTGCTAAATCTGGAAATATTACAATTAATGGAGTCCAATAATGATGGCAGCAGGATCTGACTGAGCTCAAAATAGAAATCCCATGATTACCAAATAGTTTAATGACATTATATTCACACAAAAAAATGGCATAATACATGGCAAACAATGAATATGACCACCCTGACATCATCAAAATTCAGAGAATATCAGAATTAATTTAGTTTAAAAATATGCTAAAACTTATAAGGTTATAGAGTAGGCTTGCATATTGAAATAACTCATCATTTCTATTGCTAACATATTGAGATGATTTTTATTTTTTCTGTTAAAATTTTTATTTTAACATTGTACATTACTGGGAAAGGAAGGTATAAAGCAATAGCAACAATAAAAATAGATCCTAGAGTTATTTAGAAGTGAGCATGACATTTCCAAGACAGATTTGACCATTTTGGCTCAAAAAGCAATGCCCACCCTATTGAAAACCTATGCCATCTTAACCAGTTTTGTCTAATGGCTTCTTTTAAGCAGAAGTGAAGTATTTACCAGTATTGGCAAAGAGAATAATCAGGTTATAAAATTTTGCACAGACCCATAAGGCTTTCTCAGCTAAAACAACAAAAAAACACCTTTTGCTTATTCAGATCCAAGTACATAATATTGAACAGCCGCCTCTCACAATGGGAAAGTCTAATTTTTGTTATTTACAGGTCATAGCTGATGCCCTGGTAGTGAAGATGTGTCAAAATGTACACACTAGAGCTCAAATATTTAACAAAAGTAAGTGTCTTCATTTTTCTACAAATGTGCTAAACTTCCTGCCAAGCATTAGTCTGGCATATGACTGGGGGCAGAATATCAAAATGCCAGTTAGAGGTGAATCATTCTTTTCTGATCTGAAATGGTCTTTTTTTTATTTAAAAGTCTCTTTCAGGAAAATATTCAGCTAATTCAAAGTTCAAACTATTCATCAGGGCTGTCATTACTCTCTCAAAAAGACTGTCTGTATTCCTCCTACACAAGACAGTTTCCAGAAACAGAGAAAAGTTCATGTACGCCCAGGGAGTTGGAGGGTTAGGGGCTCCAATCCATCTCTGGTTGAGGTCCAGATGGAGAGGACAATAGAATATATACCACAGCAGCTTACTCTAGCCAGGTCTGTCAGCTTCGGTCATGACTACATATTTTCACTATTCTTTCAGCATATCAGGTGCTTCTTGAACTTCATCCCCAAACCTCCCAACCTCGACCTCAGCTCCTGCAGGTGCTTCAGATCCTCTGGATCTCTTCCTCTTTCTCCATCTGGCCTCTTCCTCAGCTGGCCATGCTCTGGCCTTTGCTATATGGCAAACAGTCCTCACCATGGCAACCCTATTGGTCTTGATGAGCTACTTTCTGAATCCTCCACAAGAGCACATGAGAAATTCTGGTCCTCCTTTATGCCACCCAGCTAAGGCAGTTTTTAAGAGGTAGGAGCAACTTCCAGCGTTCTCTCTGCCCCAACATGCCCAGTCATTTCTCCTCTGTTGTGGCCAGTCCATGTTGGCCTGCAGAATCCCTGTGCAGTGGTCTCCTTCCTGAGAACCTAACAGGAAATGAGGGTTCAGGCTCTCTCTGTTTTCACATCCCCCCTCATCCATCTGAGATTTCTCCTATTCTTCAATAGTCACCTGCAGAGTTTCTTGTTTAAACAGCTTTAGTGTGGTATAATTCACATGCCATGAAACTTAGCCATTTAAGTGTACAGATCAATGCATTTTAGTTAATCTATACAACCATTAGTTTTACAACCATTGCCAAAATACAATTTTAGAACACTTGCATCACCCTAAAATAGTCAGTCCTGGGTTTCAGCAACCACTGATCTGTCTTCTGTTCTGGGAGAAAGGGCTTCTACTTCTGGTATGTTGGACCACATCATTAAGACAAACTTTACTAGGGACAGCTAAAAATCAACTTATGTGCATAATGATAATTTATATGAAAATTACCAGATCAAAATCTAGGAAAATGTGGGAACCCAATAAAATAAGAACAGTTTACAAAACCACATTTGCCCTGAGGGCATTTGCTCATATTCAGTTCAGTGAATAGAACTGAAATTTAAGTGGCTTCTTAGAATGAGGGTAACTAAAGCAATAGCCTATCTAAGTAGGAAACCTGACAAATGCCATCATCTAATCTTTAAATTGGGGCTTCAGAAAAAGAGCAAACTGGAAGTGAGCTAACACTTTTTTGAATTTACAGCCCAAGTATTATAAGAAAGCGCAATCTTTGAACTTAGGTAACCAGACATACAAGATCACCAACATACAAAGAAATAAGACAATATGAACAAAAAACAGGAGGAAAAAAGGAACCATGGAAGCAGACTCATAAAGACTTCATATATGAAATTATCATACTTATACTGTGAAACCATGCTAAGTATGTTTAAAAAAATTTTTTAGATCTTCAAAATACCAGAAGGGAATTGGAAACTATAAAAAGTGATAAGACATTACAAAAAGGACTAGCTAACAGTAACTGAAATTTAAATCACTGCTATGAATTTTATCCACTGCTTTTGCCAACATTTCACAAATTTTATTCTTTCTTTCTCCTTGTTATTCTATCCAGTAATTCCCCCACTGCACCCCGCCCCCATGTTATTGAACTATGGAATTTGGAAACAAAAGGAACAGGGGAATTGCTATCTCATCAATAAATTTTTCTGCTCATAGATTCTTGTTCAGTGGTTTGTTAATGCCCTTCCTAGAAATTTATATCCAAATACTTTGTTGGAAGGAACTAAAATAACCTACATCAAAACTGGGCAGGGATTCTGCATTCATTAGGTTGCTTTCTGTTGCATGTCACACAAAAATACCATCTTGAGCAAGTTTAACCATAAAAGAAAATCACCTTTACAACACTGTTACGAAATCCAAACACAGAACTGGTACATGACTCTTAGAATAAAACTTGAAAATTTGACTCAAATATTATTCTTTCTCTAAATCTCCCTTCTCTCTCGTGTTTCTTTCATTCAACTTCTTGACTTCATTTTCAGCCACGGAGAATGACCTCATATTCTCATATCTCAGATCTATCAACCGTATCCTCAGTGGCCAGAGGGTAGGGTTTTTACTATTCCCAGAAAGTGTGGGAGATGGGAAAACAAAATATTAGCTCCACAATTGAGACAACACTGTTTATACTCATATGAGTTTCATCTGTATGTTCTGGAGGTCTGATAAATTATATGAATAAAACTATAATGAGTTCTACATAAGTATAAAAAATATGCAAAAAGGGAATAAAAGACTTCTGGTTCTAGCAACCTAGCTGGTTTGGATTATCCCTTCTACTTCACACAACTAAAAAAGCAGGAATAAATATTTTTTAATATTTAAAGGCATGTTTTGACCTGACTAGATAAATGGTTATTTAATAGTAGCTTGACATGAATTTTCCTGTGTATGATAACAGCATACAATAAAAGGGGAGTTTAAAATATCAAAAGAACAAATCAATCCCTTAATATATAAAGAACTTTCATAAATCACTTTTAAAAATATAAAAACAGAGGAGAACCAAGATGGCGGCATAAGGTATAGACCTGTGCATGCTGCCTCCCACAACAACATTGAAACTACCAACTATAAGACAAAACAGCTATCATCCAGAACCATGGGAAAGCTGGCCCAGTGGAAGTTCTACAACTGGAAGGAAAGAAAGAAGAGCATTGAGACTGAGTAGGAGGTACAGAGGCGCCAAGAACAGTGGTTCGGAGGCGCGTGCCAGGCAGGCTGCAACTGGATGCACAGTTTTTTTCAATCGGAAGGGGATACAAGCTCTCGAATCCACAGGGCTTGTTTGGGGTGGGATTCTGAGGTCCCAGACCCCTACGGGGAGAGGCTGGACTGTCTTGCAGCGGGTCGGAGACCGAGGGAGGCTTTCTCACAGAGCTGCTCGCAGGGATCATTGTGGCTGTGGGGGCGCTGCACTCGGGGACACGCGGAGTGGCGGAGAGGCGAGGAGTCGGGGAGACGCTGATGACAACCATTGCTGTTTGCTCCGCCCTGGTGATTCTCTGAGAACCCGCCCTACTCAATTTACAGCCCCACCCAAGCTGTGCCAGTGGCACAAAAGGAACCACCTGCGCTTTTGCAGCCTAACCCATCAACAAACTGCAGATTTCAACTCCTCGCATCCATAAGGGACACACTCAAGAAGCAGACTCAGGTTCGGAGGAAGCTGGAGCCAGACCCAGCTGGGCCGGTGACATGGAACCGCTGTACCAGCAAACGCACAAGCAGGTCCACCAGATCCAGTCTCACATGGGACGCCAGGAGACGGCAGACAAGCAGTCTGTGCATTTAGTAGAAAATGAAATCCAAGCAAGCATACCAGATATTCAGCCAGCTAGAACGCCTGGAGATTTTGTCCAGCAAGGAGCCGCCCAACAAAAGACAGAATGCCAAACTTCGTGTTGACCAGTTAAAGTATGATGTCTAGCACCTACAGACTGCTCCCAGAAACTTCCAGCATTGGCGATACGCAGGAGAGACAGTGAGAGGAGCTTCTGTCTCACACCTTCACCCCCAACGTGGGATGCAGCACCCCCTGTGAGGCTGCGTGAGGCTGCGACGGCCCCTGCAAGGCTGCAACACCCCCTGAGAGGCTGCGTGGGGCTGCGACGGCCCCTGGGAGGCTGCAATGCCCCATGTGAGGCTGCGTGAGGCTGCGACGGCCCCTGCAAGGCTGCAACACCCCCTGAGAGGCTGCGTGGGGCTGCGACGGCCCCTGGGAGGCTGCAATGCCCCATGTGAGGCTGCGTGAGGCTGCGACGCCCCCTGCAAGGCTGCGATGGCCCCTGTGAGGCTGAGATGTCCCATTCGAGGCTACATGAGGCTGCGACGGCCCCTGGGAGGCTGCGACGGCCCCTGTGAGGCTGCGTGAGGCTGCGACGGCCCCTGAGAGGCTGTGACAGCCACTGTGAGGCTCCGATGGCCCCTGCGAGGCTCTGACGGCCCTTGTGAGACTGCATGAGGCTGCAACAGCTTCTGCGAGGCTGCGACGGCCCCTGTGAAGCTCTGACAGCCCCTGGGAAGTCAGAGGAACCGCGCGAGCTGCCAAGTCAGCTTTGTCGACGGCCCGAGAACCAGCTCGCAGCCCCCAAAGGGCAAGAGGGGCAAGAGCAGCTGTAGTGTTGCTTTCTCCTCAGTTTTGGTAGCGAAATCCTCATTTTAAACATAAGAGGATACATTATTTTAAAAAGCCATTATGTGGCTCCGCACCCTTTCTGAGTAGAGCGTGAACATGTCGTGAGAGACCTTTCTGAGCACAGGGACACGTTGTGGGTGGAAATAGCTACATTTTCCATGTGTATGACCTTTGACCCGGCGACAGAAGGCGTACACCTATGGATGAGGACAGTGAGGGGAGTAAGGGCAGAGGGTGGGGTGGGAACTGGATGGAGAGGAACTGTGGGGGGAAAAACGGGGAACAACTGTAATAATCTGAACAATAAAGATTTATTTAAGAAAAAAACTCAAGTAAAAAGTGTGAGCCAAGGATTTTAGAATTCAAGAAATTTTGTATTCAGGAACTCTTGCTGAGGTTTCCACTAGAGATAAAGTTTTATCCAATTAAGAGAAGATTAGAAAAGATTAGAAAATTTTGGCAAAAGAAAAGATAATGAGAATTGATGTTTCTGTCTTTCTCCATTTCCTTCCCAATATATTTTTTTAAAAAGCATGGCCAGGAGAGGCAGGCTATGTTAGCTCTCCCATAATCAGGGGCTGCAGGCAAGTTACCTCCCCTACCAGCACCTCTTACCTGTTTCATGTAAGCCAGAATCCAAGACATCGAAAAAAATATTACACACACACAAAACAAGAAAGAGCAGGGGGCTATTTTTTTCAGAAAAAGCAAAGAAACAAAAGAAATCAGTTTAGAGGAAGACATAAACAGATGGAAGAACATACCATGTTCTTGGATTGGTAGAATCAACATCATTAAAATGTCCATACTACCCAAAGCAATCTATAAATTCAATGCACTTCCCATTAAAATACCAATGGCATATTCCAAAGATCTAGAACGAACTCTCCAAAAAATTCATCTGGAATAAAAAAAGACCCCGAATAGCTGCAGCGATCCTGAGCAAGAACAAAGTAGGTGGGATCTCAATACCAGATATCAAGCTGTATTACAAAGCCACTGTTCTCAAAACTGCCTGGTACTGGCACAAGAACAGGCATTTAGATCAATGGAATAGAATAGAGAGCCCGGAAATTGACATGAACCAATATGCTCAATTAATATTTGACAAAGGAGGCAAGAACATACAATGGAGTCAAGACAGTCTCTTCAATAAATGGTGTTGGGAAAATTGGACAGATACATGCAAAAAAATGAAACTAGACCACCAACTTACACCATACACAAAAACAAACTCAAAATGGATAAAGGACTTAAATGTGAGATGGGAAACCATACAAATACTAGAGGACTCCAAAGGCAACAAAATCTCAGACATATGCCAAAGCAATTTTTCACCGATACAGCTCCTAGGGCATTGGAAACTAAAGAGAAAATAAACAAATGGGACTACATCAAAATAAAAAGCTTCTGCACAGCAAAAGAAACCATCAACAAAACAACAAGAAAGCCCACTGCATGGGAGAACATATTTGCCAATGTTATCACTAATAAGGGTTTAATCTCCAACATTTATAGGGAACTCATACAACTTAACAAAAGGAAGATAAACAATCCAATCAAAAAATGGGCAAAGGACCTAAATAGACACTTTTCAAAAGAGGACATTCAGAAAGCCAAGAGACATATGAAAACACTCAAAGTCACTAATCATCCGAGAAATGCAAATCAAAACAACAATGAGGTACCATCTCACACCTGTCAGAATGGCTATCATCAACAAATCAACAAACGACAAGTGCTGGAGAGGATGTGGAGAAAAAGGAACCCTCATTCACTGCTGGTGGGAATGCAAACTGGTGCAGCCACTATGGAAGACAGTATGGAGTTTCCTCAAAAAGTTAAAAATGGAACTCCCATTTGACCCAGTGATCCCACTTCTAGGAATATATCCCAAGAAATCAGAAGCACCAATCAGAAAGGATCTATGCACCCCTATGTTCATAGCAGCACAATTCACCATAGCTAAGATCTGGAAACAGCCTAGTGGCCATCAGCAGATGAATGGATTAGAAAACTGGTACATCTACATAATGGAATACTATGCTGCTGTAAAAAAAAAGGAATTCTTACCATTTTCGACAGCATGGATGGAACTGGAGAGCATTATGCTAAGTGAAATAAGCCAGTCAATGAAGGGAAAATACCACATGATCTCACTCATTTATGGACAATTAATTTAGTGTCCAATGATGAATCTAGCTTCAATCATTAGACAGGTTTTACAAAATGATGATTTTCTATCACTCGGCATACATTAGCTGACATCCTTTTGTAAAGAAGAGTTTTCCATCCACACATACCTTTATTTTATCATATATACTCGTAGAATCTATATCTGTCTTTAACATATTACAATCTGTTACCATTACTATCACTCTGATGCTCAAATTATTCTTCACTGGCTTCTGAATCATTTTGGTGCACCCCCTCCAAATTTAAGCAATCACAATACCCGCCACTGATGGATTCTGAAAGACAAACATTTTTCTAGAGAAGCAAAGACCATTTATGGGAAGGTTTGCATTGCTGTTCAGTAAACACAGACACTGAGAAGAGTCAGCTATGAACTGAAAAGCTTGAGTCTGAGGGAGTGGGTAGAGAAGGACAGTAAGTAGAGTAGCAGAAGGTTTTTATGACCTGAGTCTACTCTAGACAGTTTACACATATTGTCTCTATCATCATAAATATTTCTACAATCTATTGAGACTATCTCATTTCTGAATAGGAACACTGACTTGTAGATATTTAACAACTCAGTTAGTAATAGCTATAATTGTGCATTTAATGTACGGTGTTTCCTTTTATCATCATTTAAAAATTATTTATTAGATTAAAAATTATATTCACTGGGTGTAGCAAATACGTTTGCTGGCCTGCCTTTCATCCCCAAAGCACACCTCTGCTTCCAGCCTCAGTTGGGATGGACTGGTCTGTGCAAGCTTCCAACATCCCATCTCATCAAGATCTTTTCAAAGCCAATGAGCTTATTTAGCCCTGCAAATGCACAGCCCAGGAGCATGGGGGAGCTGGCAGGGAAGTGCCCTGGCCTCTTGTCCTTTAGATCAATAATTCTACGAGGCATTCTGATGTTTCTCAGAGGTACTTCCAAATTTTTCCAGCCTCAACTTCAATGATACATCATAATATAGGCTCCTCTTTTCCTCCTCATTCTCTGAGCTCTTTCGTTACTCCTTCCTGTGCTTCCTGCCCAATTGAAGTACCTGCTCCCAACTTCTAATCTGAGGCTCTTCTTTTAGTAAAACCCAAATAAATATATCAAATACCTTAAGATCTAGAGCAATCTAGGCAGTGGAAATTTATCCAGCAGTGACAGCAACTCAGAAAAAGTATCATCTAATCATTAAACAGCCCTAACCGGTTTGGCTCAGTGGATAGAGCATCGGCCTGCGGACTGAAGGGTCCCAGGTTTGATTCCAGTCAAGGGCATGCACCTTGGTTGCGGGCACATCCCCAGTAGTGGGTGTGCAGGAGGCAGCCGATCAATGTTTCTAACTCTCTATCCTTCTCCCTTCCTCTTTGTAAAAAAAAATCAATAAAATGTATATTAAAATATATATATATATTTAGCACTTGCAAAGTATCAAGCACTGTTCCAGGCATTGAGGACACTGCTGGAGGAACTGACTATTAAAAATAGCAATTTGCCGAAACCGGTTTGGCTCAGTGGATAGAGCGTCGGCCTGCGGACTGAAAGGTCCCAGGTTCGATTCCGGTCAAGGGCATGTACCTTGGTTGCGGGCACATCTCCAGTAGGAGATGTGCAGGAGGCAGCTGATCGATGTTTCTCTCTCATCGATGTTTCTAACTCTCTATCTCTCTCCCTTCCTCTCTGTAAAAAAAAATCAATAAAATATATTTTTAAAAAAATAGAAATTTACAGAGTTAATATTTGCAAACACTTAAGGCAGTGCCTAATATATATTAAGTGGCATGAGTCTATTAAACAAATAGAAAATAGATAAATTTATTAAATCCTAAGTATCAACGTTGAAACCATCTCTCAGCTTTGCTATAAATGCTAATAGTATTTTATTTAATTATTTTCCTTTTGAACTTTATTTTTATTGTTGACACGATTACATATGTCCCCACCCCCTTTTATTTAAATGTTTTATTTTGAGATAATTATAGATTCAATGTAATTGTCAGAAATAATAACAGAAAGATCCATGTTTTTTTTCATCTGAGTATCTTAATTTTAATTCTAGTGCTAATTAAAATAACTCAATTAATTTCTATGTTTTTTAGCCAGGAAAACAGTGTCCTGTGAGATACAATCTTTATAACATAAAATGAATCATTTTAGAGTTTACAATGGCCTTTAATACATTCATAATATTGTGCAATTACCACCCATATCAAGTTCCAAAGCATTTCATTAACCCAAAAGAAAACCCCATACCCACTAAGGAGGCACTCCTCATTCTTACCTTATCCCAGCTCCCCAGCAACCACCAATTTGCTTTCTGTCTCTATGGATTTACCTATTCTTGACATTTCATATTAATGGATTCATACATTATATTACATTGTGTATCTGGCTTCTTTCACTTAGCACAATGTTTTGAGATTCATTCACATATAGCAGAGATAGACACTTCATTCCTTTTGATTGCTGGGCTTTTTATCCTATTTTATTGATCTTTATGTCTATATTTATGTCAGTACTATACTGTTTTGGTTACTGCAGCTTTTTAGTAAATTTTAAAATTAGGAAGTAGGAGTCCTCCAACTTCATTCTTTTTCAAATTGTTTTGGCTCCTTCAAATGATATGCATTTGAGGATTGGTTTTCCTATTTAAAAAAAACAACAAAACGGGGGCATTGGAATTTTAATCAAGATTACATTGAATCTGTAGATTACTTTGGGTACTATTGCTATCTTAGTAATAATAAGTCTTCTAATCCATTGACATAGGATGTCTTTAATATGGTCTTCTTTAATTCCTTTTAGCAATAATTTGTAGTTTTCAGTGTACAAGTCTTTCATATCTTTGGTTAAATTTATTCATATGTATTTCATTCTTTCATATGCTATTTTAAAAGAAGTAGTTTTCTTAATTTTATTTTTGGATACTGTATAGAAATAAAACAGATGTTTGTGTTTTGATATTGTACCCTGTAATTTTACTAAATTCATTTATTGGTTCTAATTGGTTTTTTGTGGATTATTCAGATTTTCTATATATAATAGCATATCATCTGTGGATAAAGTTAGATTTACTTCTTCCTTTTCAATTTGGGTGCCTTTGCTTCTTTTTTCCCCAATTATGCTGCTTGTAACTTAAAGTATAATATTGAACAAAAGAGGCAAAAGTGGGCATCCTATCTTGTCCCTGATTTTATGGGGAAGGTTTTCAGTCTCTAACCATTGAACCTGTATATGTTAGCTGTGTGTTTTTCATAAATGCCCTCTGTAAAGTTAAGGAATTTCTTCCTCCTAGTTTGTTAAAGTATTTTTATCATGAAATGTGTTAAATTTTGTCAGATGTTTTTCTACCTCAATTGAGAAGACTTTTTCCCCCTTTGTTGTATTAATATGATAAGTTACATTGATTTTCATATATTGAGTCACACTTGAGTTCTGAGAATAAATCCCACTTGGTAATGGTGTGAAATCTTTTTAATATACTACTTGATTTGATAATGTTAAGTATCTTTGCATCTCTATCAATAAAGCATGTTGGTCTCTAAATTTCTTGTGATGTCATCTGGCTTTGTTAACAGGGTAGTTTTATATCTAAAGTGAGCCTCTTTTAGACAGAATATAGTTGGATAATTTTTTGTTCATTCTGCCAATCTTTGCCTTTTAGTTGGAGAGTTCATCTATTTATATTTAAATTAATTACTGATCAAGAAAGACTTACATCTGCCATTTTGCTATTTGTTTTCTGTCATACCTTTTTGTTCTTCAATTCTTGCATTATTGCCTTTTGTTGTGTTTAATTGATTTTTATAATGTATCATTTTGATTCCTTTCTCATTTTATTTTCTGTATATTTTTTGGTTACTTTCCTACTGTTTATCCTCTGTTTAAATAACTATGCTCCAATATAGCTCCATTCCTTCCCCATTATCACATTGTTATCACAAATTACATCTTTATATGTTGTGTACCCATTAATATAGATTTAAAATTTATGATAGATGCATTTTTCTTTTAAGTTACATAGGAAAAAGAAATAATTACAAACCAAATATACAATAAAATAATTATATTATCTCTTGAATTTACCTACATAATTAACTTTACCAGTGTTCCTTTTTTCTCTGTATGGCTTCCAGTTACTGTCAAGTGTTATTTCATTTCCTCCTTTACCATTTCTGTAGGTCAGGCCTAGTAGTGATGAACTATCACAGCTTTTGTTTATCTGGGAATTTCTTAGTTTCTCCTATGTTTATGAAAGATAGTTTTACCAGATATACAACACTTGGTTGGTAAGATTTCTTTCAATACTTTAAATATGTCATTCCATGGTCTTCTGGATTCCATGGTCTCTGCTGAGAAATTAGATGTTAATTTTATTGAGTATCCTTTACATAATAAGTTGCTTATCTCACTTCTTTCAAAATTCTTTGTTTTTGGTTTTCAACATTTTTATTATAATGTATTTCAGTATAGTTCTTTTTGTGTTTATCCTCCTTGGAGTTTCTTGAGCTTCTTAGATTTGTAGATTTATTTATTTAATCAAATTTGAGAAGTTTTTGGCCATTGTTACTTTGAATAATCTTTCTGTCCCTTTCTCTATATCACCTCTCCTTTTAGGACTCCCATGATGGGTATGTGCATTTTAGTAACCTTTATGGTGTCAGGTGTTTTTCTTCATTCTTTTTCCTTTCTATTCCTCAACCTGGGTAATTTCAATTTATATATCTTTAGGTTTGCTGATTTTTTTGCTCTGTCTAGTCTAATATGCTATTGAAGCCTACTACTGAATTTTTCATTTCTGCTACTATACTTTACAGCTCCAGAATTTCTGTTGAGTTCCTATATATAATTTATATATCTTTATTGATATTTTCTGCTTACTGAGACATCATTTTACTGGTTTCCTCTATTTTTGTTCCTGGTTTTCTTTAGCTCTTTCTTTAGGAGATTTGATTTTAAATCTTTGTTATGTAAGTTCAACATCTGTGCTTCCTAGAAGACAATTTCTATTCATTTGTTCTGTGAATAGGCCATACCTTTTTAAATCAGATTTTCCCCCTTTTTGTCTACTTTTACTTTACTTTTGCTTGCTATAGGTTTTAGTAGTTTGTTTCTTTTGTTACTTTTCTAAACTAATTTTGTAAAGTCTGTATTCTTTTTGGGGTAGAGTCTCTGAAGTCTCTATCCCTTTGGCTTGTAGTCAGCTAGTGTTGACAGAGGTTGCCATGAATGACTGTATAAATAAAGGAGGAGAAAGAAAAGGAGAAAAGGAAAAAAAACCTGTCCTAGCATTTGCAATTGGAACTTTGTGCTGTCACTGAGCCTAAAAAATAGCCAAGGTGAAAGTGCTGGTCTTTCTGAGCATACATCCTGTCCTGGGTATGCACATGGCTTTCTAGATTTCCTGGTACAGTGGAAATTCAATCCTCGAACTTAATTCATTCTGGAAGGCTATTCCAAAGCAATTTGTTTGAAAATCTTTATTTCCTATTAGAAATAATTGGAAATGTAAATAAAAATGTAACAAAAAGGACATAAAATACACAATAAAAATGAAAATGTATGTGCGCACTAGAACTTACCTTTAATATTGAGAGCTATTGATGACTGAATATGGAGAGGAGGAATGGAGGGATGTTATTGCTTGAAAGGGGTGTTCCTGTCCATTAAAAAAGTCAGGAAGCTGTCCCTCTGGGGTTCTTTCTCTCTTTTGTCTCTTTGCTCCACTAGAACTTGCTTCATGCTCACTGTGCCTCTGTCTCACTAAAAACCTAAACAATGATATTTGTTTTTGCCTGTGTTTAAACACTTCCCTGAGATGAAACACTGCATTGTCATTGAACAAGTTTATTGCATGGTTTGTTACTTCTTTGTCATGATGATATTTCTCAATAAATATTCACAGCACAATTTCCTGAGATGTTAACAGCATGGAGCTTAGCAATAAACTGACTCATAGTCCTGATTCTCTCCTTTATTTGTCACCGGAGAGACCCATGACTCATCATACAGTATCAGTGTGAAAGGATTGCTGAGTCAATAACCAAAGTTTTGCTCGACAACCAAGACATCTTTTTCATGAACAACTTGGTCGAGAACCAAATTGTTCTTCATGGGAGACGTTCAAGAACCGAGGTTGGACTCTGCATGCAGGTTCTATCAATGTCCAAATTGCCCAAAGAAACACTTTCCTCCAGCTTGGCCTCCGAGACTGTTGAAGTGTCATTTTGCCTAAACTGTAATTTTTTTTGTCCCAGGTGGTTCATTTGCCTCATAATGCTTTCAAAGAATGCCCTCTGCATAGCCACTTTCCACCCTGAGAGAGTTCCTAGTTAGGTGGAACAAAAGCAAGCACCTTACACCAATCCTTCTGGTAGCCCCCGATAGGTCAAAATAGATGAAACACAATTCTCTGAGGGTCTCACACTGGAAATACAGGCTGTAATCTGTGCACCAGGCCTCTAGTCTTCAATAGCATCTCCATACTGGGCAGGGGAGTGAGGCAAGATCAAGCAAAAGGCCACAAAGCTTTCTTATTATTTTTAAGTTGCCCTTTTTTAAAACCAGCATTTATGTGTTTTCTGTAAATTTTGGCTATTTCCCAGGGTTCTGACAAAATTGCTTCTGGTATATTTTTTTCCCTAGTGTTTCTATGGAGGATGGGCCTTTGGATTTACCCACTCTACCTTGTTTGCTAGAATCACTTTTTTCTGATAATTTTTTAAATTTAATTTTCAACTCAGGAATTTTCAAAGGGGAGAAAACTGATAATAAATATAATTACTAGTCATTATATAATAACTTTTATGATTTTAATAACTTTCTTGATCATATTTATGTATATAAAATGGGTTTAAATACACATATATATCATTGATTGTAATAGACATCAGCATCACTTGTAAAAATGGTACACACTTGAGAGCAAAGCAATTTTAATAGGAGTTTCCACTTCTTTTGCACTATCTCTATATATGGGTTGGCATCAATTCCAGGGTCAAAATCCCACCACATTCTTAGAAGAAATACCCCCAATCAGGATTTGGGATGGTGGTAGAAAGATACTTCCCCCACTTTAATTTGACAGGACTTTTACAGGCTGCCTATCTTTGACAGCCGTGAGTCAAAGATGAGTCATGAGCCAGCAGCTCCTGTGCTTTAAATTCCACGTGCCCACCTCTCCTCTCACAACTAAATCCTCCTATTTACCCTTCTTGAGTCTAGATCTAAATCAAGATCAGCCATCTTAATGAAGTAAGAGAAACACTCCCATGTCCATCGATCTCTCTCTTCTCAACTTCTACTTATCTCTAATATTTATTTTTTATTTTAACAAAATAACATTAATACCTGTGGACGAAAGGGGCCACATGCTGACCTGACGAGCTCAGGAGAGGCCTGCATGGCAATTTTGCAGACTCAGAGACCTAAAGTAACCACAAAGGATGGTCTGAAATTAAACTTTAACTAAAAGCAGTTATGGTGGGCAGTTACGTTCTAAGCCGATATCTTCACTGATAAGGTCAACCTTTACCGTAACTGATCCTGTCTTTTTGCATCTATGATAACATACCCTTGAAATGTCTGGGTAACTTGTGATTTCCCTGTATCTGGAGTCCCTAGGGCACAGCCAGGTGTGCTGGGCCCAGGACAGATGCAGCAGATTCTTACATTTATCATGTTAATTGTTCCTGCACCCACCTAAGTGTGTGTCCATCGTTTTACTTTTTATCCTATCATAGAGGTTTCCCCGCTTCGCTTAATCCCACCTCCTTAAATCTGTCACCAATGAATTTCATGTATAAATACGGATGTAACCCTGCAATTCTCCGGAACACTATCTCAATTCGTTGAGGTACTGCTTCCCGGCATATGTGACAGTTTGGCTCAAATAAACTCACAAAAATTCTTTACATTTTTATTTTAACAAAATAACATTAATACCTAACACTTTTAAATGATAGTAGTATAATACACTTTAATGATCAAAAATCATTGAAGGCAAAGGAAAAAACTATTTGAACATTTTATTTTTTTATCTATCTCAATGTTAGCTATTTGGGATACATTCCAAAAAACATACTGACATTATCTTCCTTGTCAGTTAGGCCCTCAGAGCACTACCTCAGTCATGAATCAACATAGTCTTAATATTTTCCAACTCCCACCATTTTCTAAAAATAAATAACAAAATAATAAGTATTTAACCCAATCAAAAAGGTACCAATCTCATAAAAAGGCAAGTTCATTCTACATATCTTTTTTCCTCCATTTTAGCCAGTTAAAAATCCCAAGCATCTTAGACTCATATATCTAGATCTGAGAAAACAACATGTTTTCCAATCTGCCTTCAAATAGCTAGAATATTTCCAAAATGTGTAACAAAACAAACAAACAGAAAAATGTATGTACCAAGAAAATTTTATTCAGGGAAAAGTATCAAATATCACAAAGTTCTTTTGGTTTTTGCTTTGTTCTTAAGTCATGCACAATTAGTTGTCAAATTGTCCTTTTTCATCTGAGTAACATGTTGGGTGTAATAGCAGTATGAAGGTAGGAAACTTCACTAGTATGCAGGAGGTGTTGGCCAGGAGAATACATCTGTACAATGCACATAATAATAAAATATAGGATACAGTTAAAATGAATAAAATTTGTTCACTTTCAAAAGCCTCCTAGGTTTTCATTTTTTAATAAGGGAAGTACAAGAAGCAAGAGTCAAAGTAAGAGTCAAGGAGGTAATGGAATGCTAAATTTGAGGTTCTTAGCTAGATATAAAAGTAAAGTATGTCACCATTCATCCTTTAATTTGTGGTTTTAAATCACATGCATTTTTATGAGAATCAGACAGGTGTTCAGTGGCACTGGTTCCACCTGTTTTCCTGGATTGTCAACTTCTCCCATTTTGTTGGTTATTTTCTCTAAATATAGAATGTCAAGACTCTGACATCTTGAAACACCTATATACAAGCACATGCCCACACATGCACACACAGCACAGTAACAGTAACTGACTTGTTCAAGAATACTGGGAAGAGAGTTCTCCTTTTCTACCAATTTATACTTGGGAGACTATAGGTCTAGGCTACTGGTGGCTATTTTATAGACTTCTTTATATACTGTGGAACAGAGAATAAAGCCAATAAATTAGAAAGCAGAAATGACGGATGGAGAAAAACAAATTTTCAAGGACATAATTTGAGCCCTTGAATTATGCTGCACCTGGAATTTTCAGTTGAGTGAGCCCATAATTTTCCTAATTTTTATTGTGGTTTTGTTTTTGTTTCAGCTTTAGCCAGTGAGTGTTGGGGTTTCTGTAACTTATAAATAGAAGTAAGCTAACTGACACATCAAATAGATGTGTTCATAAGTGGTTCTTACTTTTAGGGTGCTGTTAAAACGAAGGAAACTCTATCTCCCTGTATTCTGCACCCATCAACTTGTTTTGAACTTGGGGCCAATTTTACTGTCCACTGATAAATTAATAACATCTCTCTGCTGTCTACATAACCATGGTTAGCATACAGAGAACACTCAGTGAAATTTGATTGATATATAAGAATTTGTGCCAGAACCGGTTTGGCTCAGTGGATAGAGCGTCGGCCTGTGGACTGAAGGGTCCCGGGTTTGATTCTGGTCAAGGGCATGTACCTTGGTTGCGGGCACATCCCCAGTGGGGAGCGTGCAGGAGGCGGCTGATCGGTGTTTCTCTCTCATCGATGTTTCTGGCTTTCTATCCCTCTCCCTTCCTCTCTGTAGAAAATCAATAAAACATATTAAAAAAAAAGAATTTGTATTTACAAGGTTATATGGAAGTTAAGATTGATAGTCAAATTGGATTACTGAGTACCATTAATAGAAATGTCTTTTGCAAGCTTAACTTCATGTTTATCTTTTTCCTTCAAAAGTCTATAAAAATATTTAACACATAGGTCTTCATTTGAATCAGAAGTCCTTTAAATAAGCCATTAAAATATTTCAAAGAGTTTTTAAAAAGTTTATATTTTAAAACACCACTGTTCATAATTATTAAAATGATATATGAGCTAAGGTATAGTATAATAATAAAACTTGTATAGCAGGGAATTAGCCAATGTATGATTAAATGTAAATAATTAGGAATAATATCACCATAACCAAACATCTACATGTGCTTATTAGGATGTAGGCATTATGCTAAGCACTTTACATGCATTATTTTATTTGATTCTCCTGACCTATAAGATAGGTACCAAAAATGATCTCTCTGAGCCTCAGTTCCTTCATCTGTAGAATACAGATAAGCAATTTTTCAAGATCACATAACCAATAAATGTTGAAATCCAAACATGCTGATCTCAAAGGCCATGCTCTTCATCTGAAGCTATTGCCAATAAATCTATAAAATGTAGGCAATCATTCTGAATGGCAAAATTTTCAAAGAAAAATATTTTATTTTTTATTTATCTTAGTTCTCTTCTTTTGCCCAAAGACATTCAACTTCTCTCAGTGATATTCAAGAGCGTATATAATGGATTTTCATCCCATAAATATTTTCATGCTCTCTTCAAATTTTTGGCATCATTCTAAGGTACCATAGTGAATACTAGAAGATGATGT
This sequence comes from Myotis lucifugus, assembly GCF_000147115.1. Lineage (NCBI taxonomy): Eukaryota > Metazoa > Chordata > Mammalia > Chiroptera > Vespertilionidae > Myotis > Myotis lucifugus. The sequence goes on from NW_005871187.1 coordinate 2,278,062, forward strand.
CTAAAAGTACTAAAGCGTACACTCGAGGTCAAAATAATATGTCAAGAGGCCATGGGAAAAGAACGTTACTAATGAGTCACCCAACTTTTGAAAAACTATTTTAGACTGCTTATTAAAGCAGGGATATGTTTATATATAGATTTTCCAGTAATGATGACAATTTTGCTTAATTTTAATCTATCTTCTCTTTAAGAAAAGTCAACCATAATATCAGCTAGAAGGTGATAGTAATGTGAGAGAGGAGACCTGTATGCAGATGTGAGGAATTAGTAAGAGTAGACATGGGAATCAAACCAAACCACAACTTTTCTTATAGAAAAGTAAAAGTTTATTTTTAAAAATCAATGATTTATGGCCTGGCCTGTGTAGCTCATGGTTGAGCATCGTCCAATGAACCAGGAGATCATGGCTCAATTCCTAGTAGCAGGCATGTAGGAGGCAGCTGATCGATAATTCTCTCTCATCATTTATGTTTCTATTTCTCCTTCTCCCTTCCCCTCTCTGAAATCAATTTTTAAAAAAACATATATTTTTTAAAAATTAATGACTGCCATTCTTGTCCTGAACATCAGGATGTTTCATATTGGGATGGTGTCGAAACTTCTGGCTTCCGTCCATAAGTGCTTCTGTCAGTGTACACCATTCATCAATCCCAGGGGCACAGCTGCTGCCATTAGTGAGTTATCTACTGATACCAGTGCCTTCAAAAGCTGTTCTTGATGATAGATAGCTTGACAGGTGTGAAGTGATATCTTATTGTAGTTTTAATATGCATTTCTCTGATGATTATGGATATGGGGAAAAAGAAACCCCCCTGCTCTGTTGGTGGGAATGCAAATTGGTACAGCCACTGTGGAAAACAGTATGGAGGTTCAACATATTAAAAATGGAACTGCCTTATGACCCAGAGATTTCACTTCTGGGCATATATCCAAAGAAGCCCAAAACACTATTTGAAAAGATATGTTCACCTCTATATTTATTGCAGAATTATTTACAATAGCCAAGATATGGAAACAATCCAAGTGCCCATCAATAGATGGATAGATAAAAAAAAAGTTGTGATATATATAGTCGACCATAAATAAGAATGAAATCTTAATTTGGCAATAACATGGATAGAACTAGAGGGTTTTAGGCTAAGTGAAATAAGTTAGAGAAATACAAATACATATGATTTCACTTATATATGGAATCTAAAGAACAAAATAAATGAATAAATGAAATAGAAACAGACTCATAGATGCAGAGAATAAATTGATGGTTGCCAGAGGGGAGAGGGGTTGGGAGAACGGGTAAAAAAGATGAAGGATTAAGAAGTACAAATTGATAGTTAAAAAATAGTCACAGGGATGTAAATTTTAACATAGAAAATATAGTCAATAATATTGTAATAACTATGTATGATGCCAGACGAGCACTTGAATTATTGAGGGGATCACTTTGTAAGTTATATAATTGTCTAACCACTATGATATATACCTGAAACTAAAATAAAATATTGAATGTCAAAAAAGATAGCTATTCTTGAAGAGTTTTATCCATGATGACAAAAATTTCCATCTCTCCTTTCCTCACCTGAATTCTTATGTCTAAACAATGGCTGGCATAGAGCAGGCATTCAATAAATAGTTTTTAAATAAATTAAATAATGGGTTAGATCTTAGCAACCCGTTATGACTATTTGGCAACAATGACTAATGAAAATGGCCTTCAGCCAGCACACTCAAGTGTTAGGTATTTCTTGCCTCTGGAACAGCTCAGATTTCCAGTAGTTGTATAGCTCAAGGGTAATTTCTGAGCACTACTTCTATTGAGCAATTCAAGAAATAGTTTTTATTGAGCCCTGGAAGTAAAATCCTACATAGCTCTTTTAAACAGCCATCATAAGGAATGGATCCAAAGCTCTGTAGAATTGTAATCTGAGCACAAATCCAATGGACAAGGGTCACAAAGTCACACAGCTAGCTGTCAGTTTTTTCTTTCTGTGTGACAACTCATAGCACAATTCCCTTAACTCTAAGGAAATCCTTTCAACAATTGAAGTTATCAATAATTCAGTTAATCAGAGACCATTTGTGCATATATGCATAATCTATGGACACAGACAATAGTGCAGTGAAGACCTGGGAACAGGGGGTGGCAGCAGGGTGGAGGGAGTCAATGGGGGCTAAAAGGGGACATCTATAATACTTTCAACAATAAAGATAAGTTTAAAAATTATATGTGCTGAGTACCTACTATGAGGCAGGCTCTCTTCCAGATATTTAATGAATGGCTCATAAATTTCTCCTAAGAACTTCAAACTCGGTTACATGTGGGATTAGCAAAAGGTCCAGTTCCCTGGCACAGATGGTTTTGCTTTCACATATTTAGATAGCACTTTGTAATTGAAACAGCACCTTTACATATATTTTCTAACTTAAAGTTTCTCATTACTTTGTAAGGCAGACATAAAATATTTCCATTTTATAGGTGAAAATATTCAGGCTTAGAGAGAAAGAGCATGTTGCCTAAGGCCACACCAATTCCTATACTCTTTGATAGCCAGAAAATACTAAAGATTGTTCTTTTACCCAAGTCAGGGACACTTTCTACTGGATCTCTCTGACTACTTTCAGAAACTCTAAAATTTTTGCTGTTATTATTCAAGGCAACTATTTATTGATTTCTTTAAGCATCGTATTTTTAAGCACATCATCTTTTCAAGATACTAGAAATACAGTGTATAAAGCACATTTTCTCAAGGCTGTTTTGCATTCTCTGGGACAAATAAAACACATATAGATATCTATAAGCTAAAACAGGAAGTAAATCATGCCATAAAATAGATCAAAAAATAAAAATATGTGAGCGATCACTTCCAGCTGGGAAAGATCAAGTTAGGTTTTCTGGAAACATAGGAATATATGACTACAAAATTTAAAAATTCAATTTAAAGTCCTTTGCAAAACATCAAATTATTTTGGTAAATTACAAGCTAGGGAAAAGATGAAACTAACTAAGACCCATTTAAAGTTCATGACATGTTGTTTTGTTAATGGCTTCTTTTGCAGTGCAGAAGCTTTTTATTTTGATATAGTCCCATTTGTTTATTTTCCCTTTAGTTTCCATTGCCCTAGGGCCGTAGTCAGCAAACTGCGGCTCGCGAGCCACATGCGGCTTTTTGGCCCCTTGAGTGTGGCTCTTCCTAAGCCTTAGGAGTACCCTAATTAAGTTAATAACAATGTACCTACCTATATAGTTTAAGTTTAAAAAATTTGGCTCTCAAAGGAAATTTCAATCGTTGTACTGTTGATATTTGGCTCTGTTGGCTAATGAGTTTGCCGACCACTGTCCTAGGGGCTGTGTCAGTGAAGAAATTCCTTCGGCATATATCTGAGATTTGGCTACCTGTGGATTCCTCTAATATTTTTATGGTTTCCCATCTTACGTTTAAGTCCTTTATCCATTTTGAGTTTATTTTTGTGTATGGTGTAAGTTGGTGGTCTAGTTTCATTTTTTTTTTTTTTGCATGTGTCTGACCAAATTTCCCAGCACCATTTATTGAAGAAACTGTCTTGACTCCATTGTATGTTCTTGCCTCCTTTGTCAAATATTAATTGAGCATAGTGGTTTGGATCAATTTCTGGGTTCTCTATTCTATTCCATTGGTCTATATGTCTGTTCTTGTGCCAGTACCAGGCAGTTTTGAGAACAATGGCTTTGTAATACAGCTTGATATCTGGTATTGAGATCCCTCACACTTTGTTCTTCTTTCTCGGGATCGCAGCAGCTATTTGGGGTGTTGTTTTTTTATTCCTGATGAATTTTTGGAGAGTTCTTTCTAGATCTGTGAAATATGCTGTTGGTATTTTAATGGGGAGTGAAATACCCAAACTCTTTCTATCAATAGACATTTTGATGATGTTGATTCTACCAATCCAAGAACATGGTAGGTTCTTCCATCTGTTTATGTCTTCCTCTATCTCTTTTGTGGTTGATTCTACCAATCCACGAACACGGTACATTCTTCCATCTGTTTATGTCTTCCTCTATCTCTTTTGTCTTTGGTGCAGTGGTAAATGGGATTGTTTTTTTAATTTCTCTTTCTGTAAGTTCACTATTGGTGTATAGAAATGCCTCAGATTTCTTGGGGTTAATTTTGTATCCTGCTACATTGCCAAATTCATTTATTTATTTTTTATTTTTTTTAATATATATTTTATTGATTTTTTACAGAGAGGAATGGAGAGAGATAGAGAGTTAGAAACATCGATGAGAGAGAAACATCGATCAGCCACCTCCTGCACACCTTCTACTAGAGATGTGCCCGCAACTAAGGTACATGCCCTTGACCAGAATCGAACCTGGGACCCTTCAGTCCGCCGGCCGACGCTCTATCCATTGAGCCAAACCGGCTACGGCCCAAATTCATTTATTAAATCTAGTAGTTTCTTGATGGAGTCTTTAGGGTTTTCTAAGTACAGTATCATGTCATCTGCTAATAATGACAATTTTACTTCTTCTTTTCCAATTTGGATGCCTTTTATTTCTTCTTCTTGTCTGATCACTTTGGCTAGCACTTGCAGTACTATGTCGAACAGGAGTGGTGAAAGTGGGCATCCCTGTCTTGTTCCTGTTCTAAGGGAAATGGTTTTAGTTTTTACCCATTGAGTATGATGTTGGCTGTAGGTTTGTCATATAGGGCTTTTATTATGTTGAGGTATGATCCCTCTATTCCCACTTTGCTGAGTGTTTTTATCAGAAAAGGGTGTTGGACTTTGTCAAATGCCTTTTTTGCATCAATCTATATGATTATGTGATTTTTTTCTCTCAATTTGTTTATGTGATGTATCACGTTTATTGACTTGCGGATATTGTACCAGCCTTGCATTCCTGGAATAAATCCCACTTGGTCATGGTGTATGATCTTTCTAATGTAATGCTGGATTCAGTTTGCTAGAATTTTGTTGAGGATCAACAAAACAACAAAAAAACCCACTGCATGGGAGAACATATTTGCCAATGATATCTCTGAAAAAGGTTTAATCTCCAACATTCATAGGGAACTCATACAACTTAACAAAAGGGAGATAAACAACCCACTCAAAAAATGGGCAATGGACGTAAATAGACACTTTTTGAAAGAGGACATACATAAGGCTGAGAGGCATATGAAAACATGCTCAAAGTCACTAATCATCCGAGAGATGCATTCAAAACAACAATGAGGTATCATCTCACACCTGTCAGAATGGCTATCATCAACAAATCAACAAACGACAAGTGCTGGAGAGGATGTGGAGAAAAAGGAACCCTCATTCACTGCTGGTGGGAATGCAAACTGGTGCAGCCACTATGGAAGACAGTATGGAGTTTCCTCAAAAAACTAAAACTGGAACTCCCATTTGACCCAGTAATCCCACTTCTAGGAATATATCCCAAGAAACCAGAAACACCAATCAGAAAGGATATATGCATCCCTATGTTCATAGCAGCACAATTTACCATAGCTAAGATTTGGAAACAGCCTAAGTGCCCATCAGTAGATGAATGGATTAAAAACTTTGGCACATCTACACAATGGAATACTATGCTGCTGTAAAAAGGAAGGAACTCCTACCATTTGCAACAGTATGGATGGAGCTGGAGAGCATTATGCTAAGTGAAATGAGTCAGTCAGAGAAAGATAGATATCACATGCTCTCACCCATATGTGGATTATAATGAACAACATAAACTGATGAACAAAAACAGATGTAGAGACAGAGAAGCATCGATCAGATGCGCAAAACTCAGAGGGAAGATAGGGGAGGGTTGGGGGGGGGGGAGATCAACCAAAGGACTTGTATGCATGCATATAAGCATAAGCGATGGATGTGGACAACAGGGGGTGAGGGTGAGGGCAGGATTGGGGGGATGAGGGGACATTGGGGGGATAAGGACACATTTGGAATATCTTAATAAAAGGAAAAAAAATAAAGTTCATGACATTATTCTTGCATCACAAAAGTTGAACATGAAATACATATGCACGAATCCCCATGCTGGCAAGGTGTGGATGTTGTTAATAGAGGAACTCCACCCATCCACCCCAACACACTCGCACTGAAAAAAATTTAGTCTAAATAGATAGAAAATTATAAGCTTCCCACTTTGACTGAAAACCCATCAGAGATAAATCTTAGTACTGACAGAATCATATTCCTTCTGGTTAAACTGTGTTAAGTGGATTTGACATTTTGTTCATCCTTATTACACATAACACAAAGAAGTGGCACAGTCATGTACAATCCAAATTTGAATGGACTATAAGCCTATCCTTAGTGCAATTATGGTCATTATGGTTGGCTTGCACACCAGGTGGAAACTCATCAGCCATTGCTGCCCTCTTACAGCTAATGTGTTCACAAACAAGGTACTTGCATCAACTAGTCTGCTTGCTTTTTATGTCAATTTTTCTCCCAATTTAAAGTATTATACTGGAACCAAGAAGAGACATGGCTTTGTTTTCAAGAGGCAATAGTTGTAGCTAGTAGGTATGGTTTTGGTTGTTTTTTGTTTTTGTTTTCATAATATGTCTCTAAGAACAATTAGTATTTGTTTTTCTTTCAATATGCCATTAAGATAGCAGGGGAAATCATTTATTTGTAAAGTTTTGAAAATGAGATTAAAAACCCCAAAACCATTGCCAGTAGAGAAATAGGGACCATCATAGACTTGAAAACAGGATCCAGATTGAGTGAAGTTACATCAGCCCAGTTAAATGAATATAAGTATATAAAGTATATAAACTCATTTTGTGACAGTAACCAAAATTTAGTTTATTAAGCTGCTAAGGGAGATCATAAATAAAACAGTTTAGATACACCTTATATTTATAGGCTTTTTGCACTCTGAAAAAGCTTTGCAATTCGTAATTTTGGATGTTATCTTTGTGTTCTTTATATTTGAAGCAGATATTTTCATTTTCCAGTTGTAGAGTGGTAGGTGTTGACCAGTCATATGATGAGTTGCTGCAGGAGCCAAGATGTGAATCTCCAACTTCTGACTCCCAGTCCCAGTGCCTTTATACTACCTAAGGTCTCACAAATTTCAAAAATGATAGTAGACCTGGCCTCTTTACCAAGGTAAGGAGTAGGAAAAAAAAATGATGACTTTCACTGAGCAAGTGAATTAGAAACTGCTGGAAGCAAATGTTTATGTTAGTTCAATTTTTTTAAATGATCAATTCAAGTTCCTCAAAGAAAAAAATTTTAAATTAAAATAATAGCTGGAACAGCTAGGGATCACTGTATGACAAACAGAAAGTTAAACCTGGTTTAGGGACATTTTATGACCAAATTAAATAATAAAATAAGATTTATTTTCTTAATGGCTAATAGTAATGAGGGTTCATTATTTACAAGGCACTGTACTAGGTACTTTAAGCGCAACACATCATTGAATCTTCACGACCTATGAAGCAGGCACTATTATGGTCTCCATATTACAGGTGAGGAAATACAGAAGCAGAGAAGTTGGAAGAATCTTCTCAAAGTCATAAAGCTGAAAAAGTGGCAGAGACAGGACGTGAATGCAGAAAGTCAGAGTCCTGAGACTAGTCTTAACCACCATACTGCTTCTACTAGCTGCTAGTTATTAAACCCAAACTAGGTCAAGATGCTAAGTCATTTTGTTACACGCAATTCTTATTATTCCCGAGAAGACTAGAATAGATATATTATGCACTTTATACATGGGAAAACCGAATTTTAAAGATTAAGTGGCAAACAAAAAAGCCTACGAAGGCACTTTTATCAAAGTCAAAGAGGAACAGGAGGAAGTCACCTCACAGGAGCCTCTAGGAGGGGAAGAGAACATTGGCATGAAAATAAACCACTCATCAAATAAAATAAGATCCTATATAATAAAGATGTAATATGCAAATGGTTGTTACACCTTGACACGTAACGACTGACCACATAACAACCGGATCACGGATCAGCAGGAGGGTGGGGCAGCGAGCTACAAGCCGGTGGCAGAGAGCTACAGGAGCAGGCAGGACAGCAAGCTATGAGGGAGGGGTAGAGGGAGCTACAGGAGGGCAGCAGTGAGCTACTGGTGCACGGATTTGTGCTCAGGGCTACTAGTATTTAAATAAAGCAAAATAAGGTATTCATTTAGCAGTTCATCGGTGACTTGGCAAGAGTCTTTTTAGTTAAGTCATTTCAGGGAGGGGAGAGAAAGATTGCAGTGGGTTAGTGACTGAATGTGAGGTGAGGAAGTGTTAAGTATAGCGTACATGAAAGATAAGAGGACAGTAGCTAGAGGGAAACATAAGTTGAGATTATTTCTAACATCGAGACTGTTGAGCATGTTTCAATGGAGACAGCAGAGTTTCTATGCAGAGATAGATTTAAGATACAAGAAGAGAATGAGGTAATCAAAGAAACTGAATCCCTGAAAGGGGGAAAGATGGAATTCACAGTACCCGGTGAGGGGATTTGCCTTAGACAGGAAGAGGCCAGCCATTTCAAAACATCTGTTATGTCAAGAGGGGGATTGAGGAAGTGGAATGAAATGTGAAATGCTAAAATATTAGTTTATTTTGATAGGTGAAGAGGAGGGACGATGAGTGTAGAGAGTCATCTGAGCATGCAGGGTCATGGGAAGACTTTGAAGTTCAGAGGATGAGAAAACCTCAACAAAAAGCAGATCAAAGCTTAATTTTCAGAACATTGGGCATATGTAATAGGATTAGTAATAGCTTTTCATTTGGGGAAGTACAACATGTAAACATTGCTCTGTCCCACGGAACACTCATGTATTTTGGGAAATAAATGTATTAATCCCCACTATGTTATTTTAGGAAAAAATTATTGTGAGTCATTGGCTATGTGGAACTGCTCCCAACATGAAATTTTAATATTTTTTTTCCAAATTAACTTTTCTTCAAACATGCCCTGCCGGCCTCTGTGCCTATGCTTGCTGCCAGTCCCACTCCACCTCCCAGGTGTCCAGAAAGTGCTGCTGGTCTACTCAGAGGCAGCCCCAAGTGGACCCACCTGAACTTCTTACCAGGACTGATTTCTCTCCTCAGTCCTCTCTGGCAGTGCCCCCTCACTACTCAAAGGCTAGTCTGCAAACCAGAAGCCTAGGCAATGCCTGGCGAGTCTCAGGCCTCCTAGACTTAACTAGTCAGTATCTGCATGGTATCAAGATCCCCAGGCCAACTGTGTACACATTAGAGTTTGAGAAGTAATTCCCTTCACAATTGTCTTAACTTTAACATTGCTTATTTTTATCTCTTTCGCTTTCCAATTTAAACTGCTAAAAGAAAGCAGATAATTTCTCATGCATGTTTTCTATAGCACATTTACCTCAGAATAAAGCTCCAAACTCCCTTCACTCAGTGTAGGCAATTTTTGAATTCACTTTCAGGTTCAACTTCTACTATTAACAATCCTCTCAACCCAAAGTACTTGGTCCTAGCCACACTTATATACCTGCCCACCCCCCTCTCCAGACCCCCGTGGAGTAAGCCATATGCTGTCTTGCTAGTATGATTTTTGTTATACTGTTCCTTTGATTTCTCCCAATCCCTTTTCTCTTGATGAATCATAATAAAAGTCAATTGTCACCTGACCTAGAAAGCCTTATTCAACTGTGTCAGATATAAGCATTATAATATATATTTCTTTATCTACTTCACCAAATAAAATATTAACTTCATAGGAGCAGAAACTGTATTTTATTCATCTTATATCCCTAGCACAATTTCTAGCACCTAGTCAAGATGTGGTTATACTTGAGAGATATAGGTATGAATATGGAAATAAATATTGATATAGTTTACTTTTATATTGTTTATTTCATTTATTCACATCTATTATAGTTTACATATATAATTCTAAATATTTAATGTATATGTAGTGCATATATAGTTTATGTATTTAGAATATATACTTGCCCTAACTGGTTTGGCTTAGTGGATAGAGCATCAGCCTGCAGACTGAAGGGTCCCAGGTTCGATTCCGGTCAAGGGCATGTACCTTGGTTGCGGGCACATCCCCAGTAGGGGGTGTGCAGGAGGCAGCTGATCAATGTTTCTCTTTCATTGAAGTTTCTAATTCTTTATCCCTCTCCCTTCCTCTCTGTAAAAAGATCAATAAAATATATATTTTTAAAAAGAATATATACTTAATGTATATATCTAGTTTATATATATAACTCATAAGTATATTTGATTTATACATGTGTGTTTGTGTATGAGTGTCTTCATAGTATGTGGATTAGCAGTTTTCTCAGTAAAAAATATGAATAGAAGATCATGAGAATATATTGAGATGGGGGGTTGGGGAAACATTTTATTCCCACAGCCCCAAAAATGACTAATATAACTGCAAAAATCCCACGGGCTTACGGAATTTGTTTTTGGCCAAAGTCTCAGATTCTAGTTACCCAAATATCTAAACCATTTAAGTTGCCAAAACTAGACTTGCAATCATTTTACATTAGGTGCTGCATGATTTTAGGTTTTTAAAATCCAAACTCTTTAATAGTTTCACAATCAATAAAAGTCTTCATAGAATCTCCAAAATGTGCAAGAGCAAATTCATAGGAGTGGTATTTGCCCTCAAGGAAAATGAAGGAGAGATGCAAAAAGAATTTATTGAACCCTTATTGAATGACAGACATTATTCTAGACATTTTACATGCCTTCTCACTTTTATCCTCATGACAACTCTAAAAGTAACTGTTGTGTTATTACCCACGCCCCCCCAGGATATTTTTGAGTCTATATATTCATAAATTATTATGTAATAGAATGGGATTGCATCTCAAAATTCACTGAGAACAAAATGCTCATCTTAATACTCAGATTTCAGAAGAAATAACAATTCCCAACTTACTTTACACAGTCAAACAATTTTAATACATCCTACCAGGCAACTTCCAACATCACCAATAAACATTGACATAATACTGTCTTAAGAGCTAAATGTGGTAGAAAAACTTGGAAGGCTTTTTTCTTTTCAATAGATATCCATTTTCTTTCCCTTTACTCCTGGTCAACTAAATCTCAATAGATAATTACCCAAATCAATCATAGAGTTTTATATAACTACTAGAGGCCCAGTGCATGAAATTCGTGCACGGGGGCGTCCCTCTCCAATCCAGGACCCCTCAGGGGATGTCCCGACTGCCCTCTCTCCAACAGGGGACCGATGGCTCCTAACTGCTCACCTGCCTGCCTGCCTGATCGCCCCTAACCCCTCTGCCTGCCTGCCTAATCGCCCCTAACCACCTCTGCCTGCCTGCCTGATCGCTCCCCTGCTGGCCTGATCACCCCTAACTGCCTCTGCCTCAGCCCCCCGTACGGGGGACCGGGCTTCTCTCCCTCTGCCAGCCGCAGGCGCCCGGGACCACGGGCAGCTTCACCTGGGCTGGCCGCAGGCGCCCAGGACCCCAGGTGGCTTCGCCCAGGCCTGGCTAAGTCAGGAAGGACATCCAGAAGGTCGTCTGGAAGATGTCCAGTCTAATTAGCATATTACCCTTTTATTAGTATAGATTTTTATTCAGAAAGAATAATATAGAAGGAGCAAGCTCATATTTGCATTTTTCACCCTAAAAAATATAAAAGTAAGTAGTTCTTCAGCAAATAGAAACTCTTTAATCAAATAACTGAGAATTTCTAATTTAACACCATTGAGTCAGTCCCAGCATGTGGTTTTCTATTCTCTTAAGTGTAATGCTTAATGTACCCTTTTCATTACCTAATTATTTCTGTGAAAATTCTACCAATGACTTTCCACAATGCAGATCATGCTCACAGTGAAATTCAGTAGTAGCCACAAGTCAAATACTGTTATACAGACCGGCTGCTCTTCCTGACCTAACTTTACTCAGTACCCTTACAGTTAGTGGTTGACTACAGTAGGAGAGATTTATATCACTTGTTTTCAATCCTTTCCTGGCTGGTGAAATTGACTCCAAGTTTGGGATTCATAATTTTAAAAAAAAACAGTTTATCTTTCTCTTTTTTCTGTAGAACAATTAAATATTGTAAAGGACCCTTAGTTTTAAATTCACTTCTTTCTCTCTGCATGTCCACACTTGCTACATTCTTGTTTAATGCATGACTTTACACTGTGATCTGATGATAAGAATCAGCCCTAATCATAGAATCCATCGACTGTGATAAGGAGCAGCAGCCACATACATTTTATGTTTCACAATTTTTACTTTTACAAGCTAAGTTACATAGCAGTAACTTCACTTTTCTTTGAGATTTTAAAAGATTTAAGATCTTTTTTAACCTAAGCAAAGATTCTCTCAAAAATCAAAAAAAATCATTCCATTGTCTTAATTGGATAATGCTCATGATAGTGTATGTTTTTGCAAGTGAAATCACTTGAACTAATGATGATGTCAAAGCTTTTACTCATAGCAACAAGAAATCTGATGGGGAGATTACATCTATCCCCGGGGGAAAATAAGGCCAACTAACAGGAAACATCCTTCCAGTTGTACTCAGCTAAATGAGGAATACCACATCAAAATGTTCCTAAGAAACAGGACTTTCCAGACTCAGTAATTTTAGAAGTAACATTTTTTCTGTTATTTTCCAGGGAGAATGGGTTGATCCTATATATATTTTGAAGTTGTCTTTTTTTCATAGAGGAAGAGAGAGGGAGAGATAGAAACATCAGTGATGATGTTTCTCCTGTACACCCCATACTGGGGATTGAGCCCACAACCCAGGCATGTGCCTTGACCAGGAATGGAACCGTGACCTCCTAGTTCATAGTTCGATGCACAACCACTGAGCCATGCTGGCCGAGCATTGAAGTTATCTTTTTAAGTTTGTATACCACAGCTAATTCAAATACTTGGAGAGATGAGGAAAGAAGTCTTTCCTACTATTATATTACATTCTTCCAAAATATTTCTTGACTTAAGAAAGGCTCCTGAAAACTTGAGAATATTGTCTTAGATGAGTGGTTCTCCATCTTCAGCATGCCTCAAAATCACCAGGAGGGCTTGTTAAAACCAGAGCTTCTGATTCAGTCATAGGGCAATGGGGCCTGAGGATTTATGTTCCTAACAAGTGCCCAAGTGATGCAGCTGCTGCTGATTCAGGGATCACACTTTGAGATTACAGAAAGCTTAAATAATAGGCTACTACATTTACAATGTCACTCTCTAAAAGTGACAATGTTTTGTGATAAAAAGTTAAGTTAAATGGAGAAGAGAAATAGCTCCTGTTAGGTCCTGAGATGGTAAGAAAAAAAATTATATTAGGTGATATAGAAAATAGCTCTTTCAAAATACAAGGTGATGTCAGAATTCCTACCAGTATACCTGACCAGCTAATGGGATTGTGTGATGAAATCCATCATACTGTCCCAAGTAACCTAGTGAGCATTCACCGTGACCTGAACCAGGGCATGAGCTGCACAGTGGAAAGATCCTCAGAGGCTAACCAGCTAAATGTCACTGATGGCATTTACCGAGGAAAAAATATCTGAATAGGAGAGACGGGAGAAAAAATTGAAGAAAAGTCAGGGGGAAGGAGGCCTATGAGAGAATGAGGCCTTGAAAAGGCAAAGCTAAGTCTGTTATTATGACAACTTGCCTGGTCTGCTAAGGAATGTCTATTCCAAACTGTAAGAGTCGATATTGGCTTGATATTGAGAATGACCTTTCCAGTCTTTATTCTGTGACCATTGTCCTGTTCTTTCCTTTCTTTCCACTTCCTGATAGTGGAAACTTAAGGTTGGCATTTGTAATTAAACAATTTGTAATTAAACCACCATCCAGGTCACAGAAAAGTAGTATCTTTCATATGGTTTTATTGAAAGAGAATTCATGCTACAACATTTCTGGAGGGTGATTTGACTGTATAAACCAAAAGCTTCCTAAAAAATATATTCTTTTTGACCCAGCAATCCATTTCTTAGATTTTATTCTGAGGGAAATCAGCATGAATGTATCTTAAAATATTTAGTTACATGAATATGCATCAAATCAGTATTTATTTTAAAATACTGAAAAAACAAAATGTCTATTAATGTAATCTTTTAAAATCTATGGTGCAATAATATAAGGCGCTTAAATATTATAGAAAAAGTTAATTGACATAGAAAGATATTCAAGGTATTGTATTACATTTTTTAAAAGCCCAAACAGAATGTTTTAAATTATTATTTTGAAAAAATGTGTATAATGACATGTGAAAGGCCAGAAATAAACACCAAAATATTAGACTATAATTTTACTATCTAGAAACTAATAATTATTTTAACCAGGTTTTTTATAATAACATATAAATTTTATAATAACATAAACAAAATTTAAATAATTTTAATATTTTAAAATAGTTATAAAGATAATGGTTATTCCATATAAGATAATGAAGACATTTGATAATTTAATAAGAGTTAATTTTATTTCTACATATAAGTCAATTGATAAGGTCAGGTAATCTCAGGATGATAAAATCTCATTCCATAAACAATTTAAAAGAATTATCTGTCTGTGAAGCTCTTTTTCTGATGCTCAATTCTAAATGAGAACTTTGCTGGGTAGAGTAATCTTGGTTATAGGTCCTTGCTATTCATCATTTGAATATTTCTTGCCATGCCCTTCTGGCCTGCATAGTTTCTGTTGAGAAATCAGCTGACACTTGTATGAGTGCTCCCTTGTAGGGAACTAACTGCTTTTCTCTTGCTGCTTTTAAGATTCTCTCTTTGTCTTTAACCCTTGGCATTTTAATTATACTGTGTCTTGATGTGGGCCTCTTTGGGTTTCTCTTGTTTGGGACTCTCTGTTGCTTCCTGGACTAGTAAGTCTATTTCTTTCACTAGGTAGGAGAAGTTTTCTTCAAATAAGTTTTCAATATCTTGCTCACTCTCTCTTCTCCTTCTGGCACCTCCACAATGTGAATGTTGGTACATTTGAACTTGTCCCAGAGATTTCTTACACTATCTTCATATTTTTTAATTCTTTTTCTTTTTGCTCTTCTGATTGGGTGTTTTTTTTTTCTGCTTCATATTCCAAATCATTGATTTGATTCTCAGAATCCTATACTCTACTGTTGAATCCCTGTAAATTATTTTTTATTTTAGTTAGTGTATGCTTAATTTCTGACTTAATTACATGAAATGTTGAAGAGTATTCTTTAAGAAGAGGAAGAAGAAGAAGAAAAAGATTTAAAAAATATGAACAATAAAATACATATCTATCAACAATTGAATCTAAAAATCAAAATAAATTAGCAAGAAATCTAATGAACAAAATAAACTGGCAACTAAAATAGAATGTGAGGCATGGAAACATGGAACAGACTGATGAATCTCAGAGGGAAGGTGAGAGTGGGGGTGGGGGTGGGGGGGGAGAGATTAACAAAAGATCTTACCTGTGGACACAGACCAGTAGGTGGTGAAGGAGGCCTGGGGCAGAGTGGGAACTGGGTGGGGGGAGGAAATGGAGGGAAAGGGAGAACTTCTATAATACTCTCAACAATAAAGACTTTTTTTAATTATCTGACTTGGTCAGTGGAAATATTCAACAAAATAATTTAACTCTATTTTTTTCCATTAAAATTACTTATGGTGAATAGGAACTGACCAATTTGTAAAGAGAGTCACATTATTTTATTAAGAGAAATTCTCTGGCTATTAAGGGTTCTACTAGCTATAATACTTGCTTACTAAAAATAAGTGAACAAAATATGTGTGAGATTTTGTTTGCTTTTATTTGGTGTCTAGTAGACAATGCTTCTGTTCATGAAAAAGCCAATATTCCAATACCCACTCATTAAAGAATATAAATTTAATTTCCTTTAATTACTGTGTCCTAAAATGTTATCCATCAAAGTATGGTTCATACAATTATTTATAGCATGAAAATTACAACCTGCTCAGGAACATGGAGATATTTCTGAATGGTGGCCTTTTCTTTTCTTCCTGCTAAAAAATCAGTGATTAGCCTATTACACTAACCAGTTCATATGCCAACTTCTGATAGTGCTCAAAATATTAATGGTAGATTTTTCTTATTTAAAGACTGCCTCAGAATTGGATCCCACTAGAGAGTTCTAGTTCAAATTTTTTACTAACTCTGGTTATGTAGTTATGGTTTTAATTAGTCAAACAATCCTAGATTCTCAGATACCTCAGCTAATATTTGGGAAAGAAGATTCATAAAGAAGTTTGAAAAAGATGATCTCTAAAGCATAAGATTATTTTTGGTTCCACCATTTTTATTCTAGGCATTCCTTCTTGCTCATTAAATATCCTTCACTTTGCACAAACTCCAAAACATGAAATAATTATACAAATAAATTCCATTATTCTAGTGGATGCTTTTGAAAAATATAAACTGGAAGCAATTATGAAGCTATTTATAAAGACTCACTATTAGAAATGGAATTTTCTGGTTGCTCTGAAGTAAGCAATGAGAGACTACTTCCTTTTGAGAAATCAAAAGCTAAGTGAACTGTTACAGAAATGCCCCAAAACATAAATAACAACTCTTCATCTATTTTAAAATTAAAGTTCATTAATGACTTGCTTAAATATTTTATTATAACCTGGCTGGTGTGGCTCACTGGTTGATCATGTACCTATGAACTGGGAGGTCATGGTTGGATTCTGGTAGGGACATGTGCCCAGCTTGCAGGCTCAATCCCCAGTGGGGGTAGTGCAGGAGGCAGATGATCAATGATTCTCTGTCGTCATTGATGTTTCTAGCTCTCTCTATTTACACTAATAAAAGACAAAGATGTTAATCGACTGTACCTTCGCTATGCCCAAGCCACGCCCACCAGCCAATCAGAGCGACTATATACAAATTAACCCAACCAAGATGGCAGCCGGCAGCCACAGAGCTGGAGCAAGCAGGAGGCTTGGTTGCCCGGGCAATGGAGGAAGCCAAGCTTCCCGCCTGCCCTGAGCTGGCTGTGGTCTCCGCTCATGGCAACAAAGTTTCAATTATAGAAGACAAATAAATCCCAGATACCTGCTTCCAGCCAGCCTCCACTGGGAGCTTGGGTGGCTGGGGGCCATGGCCAGCCTGAAAACAGCCATCAGCCCCTCACCCAGGCTGGCCACACCCTCATGGGGTAAGGGTCCCCGCTGGGGGGCTTAGCCAACCTGAAAACAGCCCTCAGCCCCTCACCCAGGATGGCCAGCACCCCAGTGGGGACCCCCACAATGAAGGGGCTGTGGCCAGCCTGCAAACAGACATCAGCCACTCACCCAGACTGGCCAGGCACCCCAGCAGGACCCCCCTCCATCCTGAAGAGGGTGTGGCCAGCCTGCAAACAGCCCTCAGCCCCTCATTCAGGCTGGCCGGGCACCCCAGTGGGGACCCCCACCCAGAAGATGCTGTAGCTAGCCTGCAAACAACCATCAGCCCCTTACTCAGGCTGGCCAGGCACCCCAGGGGGGACCCCCCACACTGAAGAGGCTGTGGCCAGCCTGCAAAC
The DNA here is from genome assembly GCF_000147115.1 of Myotis lucifugus. Classification (NCBI taxonomy): domain Eukaryota; kingdom Metazoa; phylum Chordata; class Mammalia; order Chiroptera; family Vespertilionidae; genus Myotis; species Myotis lucifugus. The sequence goes on from NW_005871187.1 coordinate 2,295,520, forward strand.
AGCCATTAGCCTCTCACCCAGGCTGTCCAGGCACTCCTATATAATGAAAGGGTGATATGCAAATTGACCCTAACAGCAGAACAACTGGGAATGACTGGTCACTATGACACACACTAACCACCAGGGGGCAGATGCTCAATGCAGGAGCTGCCCCCTGGTGGTCAGTGCGCTCACACATGGGGGAGTTCTGCTCAGCCAAAAGCCAGGCTGATGGCTGCCAGTACAGCGGTGGTGGTGGGAGCCTCTCCTGCCTCCTCAGCAGCACTAAGGATGTCTGACTACAGCTTAGGCTTGTTCCCTGCTGGCAAGTGGACATCCCCCGCGGGCTCCCAGGCTGCCAGAGGGATGTCTGACTGCCAGCTTAGGCCCAATCCCCCAGGGAGCGAGCCTAAACCAGCAGGTGGTCATCCCCCAAGGGGTCCCAGACTGCAAGAGGGCACAGGCTGGGCTGAGGGACCCCCCCCCCAATTGTACAAATTTTTGTGCACCAGACCTCTAGTATTTAAATATTTTATTATAGATTGTATTTAAACTTCATGTTTGTATGTAACTGAATTTAATCTTCACTTTTGAGCACTCAAGTTAACTTATATCCTTATATCCAGTTCTACTATATATGTTACAGGAGCTTAGAACAAGACTCAATCTACCTTTATGAGGAAACTCATATACTCACGCAATTTAACAAATCGGTACTTTCCACAGTGTTTCATGTGTTAATTTTGTCCTCTTAGCTAAATGATAGATTTTGCATCTGACAAAATTCTGAAGTAGATAATTAATATTGTTGAATGTTATTGAAAAATCCATATGTAAATTAATATTTAAGGTTTTGAAAATATCCCTATATAACAGCATGAAGTCACCAGTTCTGAGCACTTGAACTTGATTTCCAACCTGTATGCTAGCTCCACAAGACTTTCAGATTATTGACAAAAAATCAAAGCTCAAAAGTGGTGATAAGATCAAAAACAAACAACTAATTATTTGCAGGACCAATTCATCCTCACTTTTATTCTTATACTCTTTTTCTTATATCATGTTGGTAAAAAAGGTTAAAATGGCTCAAGGACAGCCCTAGCCAGTTTGGCTCAGTGGTCTGAAGTATCCTGGGTTTGATTGCTGTAAGCTCAATCCCCAGTAAGGGGCTTGCAGGAGGCAGCTGATCAATGATTCTTTCACATCATTGATGTTTCTATCTCTCTCACTCTCTCCATTCCTCTCTGAAATCAATAAATACATATTTTTAAAAAATAAAATAGTTCAAGGACAGGCCTACCTTTGTTTTAATTAATTGCTTCTTAAAAGTCTTTCAAGTACTATTTTCTAAAATCAAAAGTATATCAGATATTCTTAGAAGTCAAAGAGGGAGACCTGTGAATAAAGTTGAGCTATCTGTAAGGTGACTAAAATAAACAAATACACATATACACACAAACACACACAGTACAAATGTGAACATATGTGTATCTCCTGGAGAATAGAGTCCAAAATTTTAAGATACACATAGTAACCCAGAATCCCAAAGAAGAGTAAGAACCATTGATATACATGATCTATTGAGCCTCTTCCATTCTAAAATTCTAGGACTCTCATTAAATGTGCTAATTATAAATAGCTAAATTTTTGTGGTCAAATATTTTATAATTAACATGGATTGGAATGTAATACATACTATTTTAAACTTCAAAAGAATAATGAAATTAACTACTATTTTTAAAACAATGTTAAAACAAATATTTTCTCATCTTTTCTGGCTTTGGGTCACTGCATTTTGGAACTCAGAGAATGAATGAACTTTATATTACAACAGAGGTCAATGCAGCACAAACTGCAGATGTGCTTGCACCCAGGGAGGCCACAGCATCCCTTCATCACAGTAAAACACTGCTTTCCAATCATGGATAGTCTATAAATGACCCAGTTTGTACTACGTCATTCCCATTTTTAAAAACAAAAACAATTCAAACCCAACTAGAATAAATTCAGTTTAGGAACAAGATACAAATCATGAGAGATCAAGAGATATCTCTATCTTCTTTGGCAAATTGCTTAACCTTGTCCACGTCTCACTTTCCTCTGTTATAAAAATAAGAAAGTAAGAAATCAAATCTTCTTTATTTTTCCCCATCTGCCAAAACCTTAGACTAGAGATGGATTAAAGATAGTCCCAGATATAAGCAGGACCAGATTTCAAAAAAAAAGGGGGTATCTAAATTAGAAAGGAAAAAGTAAAACTATCTCTCTTTGCAGGTGACATGTATTATATACAGACTTCATTAAAAATCTATCAGAGCCGAAGCCGGTTTGGCTCAGTGGATAGAGCGTTGGCCTGCGGACTGAAAGGTCCCGGGTTCGATTCCGGTCAAGGGCATGTACCTGGGTTGTGGGCACATCCCCAGTAGGAGATGTGCAGGAGGCAGCTGGTCGATGTTTCTCTCTCATCGATGTTTCTAGCTCTCTATCTCTCTCCCTTCCTCTCTGTAAAAAATCAATAAAATATAAAAAAAATCTATCAGAATTATTAAGCAAATTCAATAGTTTCAGGATACAACATCAATATGCAAAAAATCAGTTGTGTTGCTAAATAATAATAACAAGCTATCAGGAAGATAAATTAAGAAAAAATCCCATTTAATCACAATGCTTTCAAGATCAACTCTCAAATCCTCATCTATATATATAAAAGCCTAAGTGACCATCGCAACCGAATGGATGACCAAACAGGCTGCGTGGGGCGAACAGGCCAGCAGGGGCATTAGTGAGGGGCAACCAAATGACAGAGCAGCAGGCTGCGTGGGGCAACCAAGCCGGCAGGTGGGCACAGTTGGGGGCAACCAGGCCGGCGGGGGGGGGGGGGAGTTGGGGGCAAATAGGCCGGCAGGGGGTGACCAGGCTGGTGGAGGGGGCAGTTGGGAGCGACTAGACCGGCAGGGGGGAGTTGGGGGTGATCAGGGCCAGCAGGGGGGTCAGTTAGGGGTGATCAGGCAGGCAGGGCAGGCAGGTGAGCAGTTAGGAGCCAGGCAGGCAGGCAGGTGAGCAGTTAGGAGCCAGTGGTCCTGGATTGTGAGAGGGATGTCTGACTGCCGGCAGTTGGACATCCCCCGAGGGGTCCCGGATTGGAGTGGGTGCAGGTTGGGCTGAGGGGAACCACCCCCCTGCCATGCACGAATGTCATGCACCGGGCCTCTAGTCTCATTATAAAATGCCTGTATGAATCCACACTCATTTCTTTTCACTCCTCTCATTCATTGAGCCAAAGGCAACATTTGAATATCTACCACATGCAAGGTTTAGTAGATGTGGTGGTAAGCAAGACTCCCATCACCCATATTCATGGATCATATGTAACAAGATGCAGTCACTATCAAGCACTAACTCCTTCCTGGACAGAATGTTTATTCACCCCATTTCTTTACCCTACTTATGGAAGCATAAATATTCATACCTTCAAGGATGAAGAGAGGGATCAAAGTATTTAGGGACCTTGCAGAGGAAAGGAAGACAATGTTAAATTGGTGAATTCTACCTCTAGTTTTAGTTTCAACACTAGCAAGGGAGGAAACGTGCTACAGGAGCCACTGGAAGTATATACAGCTAGAGTAGAGCTCAAATTCTTTACAGGTGATCATCAGCAAGACTTCCAAGACAAATTGGCATTGTGCAGGGCCTTAAAGGTGGCTAGAATTTCTACAACTAGAAGAGTAGGACACTCCAACCAGTGGGAAGAGTATCAAACCAGGACAATCACCCTGCTGGCCAAGTTTAAAGTTACTATCAGAGAAACAAATTACTTACTCACATGGTAATCTTTAGGATTACTCAGCTATAGGAATTCTAGTTGTCTTAAAACAATCATTCTCAAATATTGGTGTGAGTCAGTATTACCTGGAGAACTAATAATGTATACTATGTCCCAGGCACATTAAAGTGTACTATTTTTACCAAATTTCCCAGGTAATTCTAATACACACAAAATATTGAGAACCACTGTCTTAAAAGAGCTAAGCCAATTGTTTTCAAAGTGTGGGTCCATAACCACTAGCATCGTCACTGGTTATAAATGTAGGAAATCAGAATCCACACCAGATTTGTTCAATGAAAATCTGCGTATTAATAAGATCCCCATGTGATTTATATGCACACTTAATTTTAACAAGCTATCAGGAAGATAAATTAACAAGATAAACATGGATAGTCTATAAACATTAGAAGTCAAAGAGGGATCTAAACCAGTGACTCTGGCCAGGCACTCCTATATAATGAAAGGGTAATATGCAAATTGACCCTAACAGCAGAACGACTGGGAATGACTGGTCACTATGACACACACTGACCATCAGTGACTCTTAACCCTGCTTTCACAATAGAATCATACTAGGATATCGCTGATATCTGGATCTCAACCTCAGATTCTTATTTAATTTGTATGGTGTGGCCTTAATGTGGGAGTTTGAAAAGCGTCCTAGGTCCGTGGTCGGCAAACTGCGGCTCGCTAGCCACATGTGGCTCTTTGGCCCCTGAGTGTGGCTCTTCCTAAGCCTTAGGAGTACCCTAATTAAGTTAATAACAATGTACCTAGCTATATAGTTTAAGTTTAAAAAAATTTGGCTCTCAAAAGAAATTTCAATCGTTGTACTGTTGATATTTGGCTCTGTTGACTAATGAGTTTGCCGTCCACTGTCCTAGGTGATTATACTAGACAGTAAAGTTTTCAAATCACTGTGCTAAGCAAATTCCAGGTGTTCCTGATACCAAGATAATATGGACTCCTTGACCACTTTTAAGTAGACTCAAGTTTTTAAAATATAACTGAAGAAATTTGAGTTAAATTATAGAAAATGTCAATAAAGTAATATTTTCCCTAATTTACCTCATTTTACATACATGTGCACATTTTAGATTATAATATATATTGTAGAAGGAAGCAATAGAATTTAACAATGCATCATATATGCAAGCTCTTCAAGTTATTTAAGTGTCCAGATTCCCAATTTAGAAGCTGGTTACAAAAGTTCCTGCTGCTAAATTGGTTGGGAAACACACTTGATTTTAGAAGGATTTCCCCTAGCCAGTAAGGTCCTGACATTTAAAACATGGTATTTGAACCTTATAAATCAATGCCTGCATACAGACCATGTCTGAATTGTCTTCAACTCAGAGCTAGCATGTATAATTTAGTTTGGTTTTGTAGTCTAATGATGTATTCTAATGGCACTATATATTTTTTAAATGTTTAAATTAATTATTTTTATAGCTTTTAAATAGGCATTAAAAGAAAAGACATAAAAAATTCTTGGTTCAGGAAAATTATATGGGTGAAATTGAGTTGAATCAATCAGTTTAATATGCTATTTCCATCTTCTGTAAATTATTTTATTTCCTACTACCAGTAATATTTAAGATTATGTTGCCACCTGCTGGTGGATATGATATAATGATATGGTACTTATTTTGTTTTAAATTAAACTTTACTTTTTGTTATTGTTTTCAATGAATATATGTTTCATATTAAAATTTTAAAAACTAGTAAGAGAAAAACATTGCACCATAGTATAAATCAGGAACATAATTAAGGCATATTACAAGCTATTCTTTGGGAAAATACACAAACTGAGGATTTGTATGGAGTATTCATTTACATGTAGTGTTTGGCCCCTTGTCATCCTCAGTTCTAAGGCTACAGGATACTTAGCCAGGCCACTAAAGCTAAGGATGTCAGCAACCACAGATAGAGATGTAATCTTTGGCAAAGGTATTGAAGCAGAGAAAGCAGACAACTCAGGATTTGTGGGAATCATAAAAGTGCAATGCTCGCATAAAAACAACTAGTGGCAGAACAGAAAGAAAAGCAGAGAGAAACAGAAAGTTATATATATACACACGTGCACACATGTATATAGGATGTCCCCAAAAGATGTATACATACACTTTGAATAATTATAAAGCAGTGTTTATTAAAATACATTTCATTTTCAAAATTGAGCTATCAGCTGTTAAAGTGTGCATACATTTTGGGGGATAACCTATATATGTGTGTATATATTCATATATTCCCTATATGACTTTATATATATGTGTATATATACAGACCTCAGGTTACGTCGGACTCGACGTACATTGTTTCATGGTTACGTTGCCATCTCCCATTTATTTATAAAAAAGGTTACATCATTTCGACATATGTACATATGTGCTTTATGTTTTTTTATTATTTATTTACCACAAGTAAAGGTCAGGAATTGTTATCTTTCTTTTAAATTTTTTTTACTGTTTCACTTCATTACTGCTGTGTATGTGCTCCATGTGAGTGATGTAGGTGCATATGTAGGTGGATTCCGACTTACGGCGAAAATCACGTTACGTCGCGCTGTAGGAATGGATCTCCAATGTAACGTGAGGACCTACTGTATATATGCACACACACACACACACACACACACACACACACTCACACACACACACATACATATATATATACATATGCATATATATGATTTCTGTTTCTCTCTTCTTTTCATCCTGTTCATATAAAAATGTAAATATGTGGACTTGCATAGAAAAAGGTAGATCATCATAGCCCTCTGGATGTGTTCAACTTCTGTTCCTAAGGAAATAATTAGGTGGAACCCATAGAAGGGGCTGACATGTGTCCAGCTTTCACAAAGTGGGACTACTCTCTTAGAATTCTCACAAGGCACTTACAGCATTGCTACGGAAACAGAGACCCTTACACAGACTATATCACATATTGAATGCTTCGAGTATAACTTTATGAATCATTTATTATCCGTAGAAATAAAGCATGGACAGCTGCCATTCTTTATGCCCAGTTTTTAGGTACATGTTCAATGACAAAATCCTATATAATAAAAGCCTAGGTGGCGTCACGCCCTTGCGAGATGCCCTCACGCGCCACTGCCACAAGATGGCCCCGCGCACAACAGAGACGGGGCCGGTGGCCGCTCCACATGGTGAGGCCTGGGGATCCCACAGCTCTGCGTGGCATGGAAGAAGCCAGTCCAGGCGTCTCCGCTGCCTAGTGTGGAGGAGGCAGGTCCTGGCAGAGGAGGGCAGTTGTGGGTGATCAGGCCGGCAGAGGAGGGCAGTGGGGGCCATCAGGCCAGCAGGGGAGGGCAGTTGGGGGCGATCAGGCCCCGGCAGGGGAGGGCATTTGGGGGCAATCAGGCCCCGGCAGGGGAGGGCATTTGGGGGCCATCAGGCCAGCAGGGGAGGGCAGTTGGGGGTGATCAGGCCCTGGCAGGGGAGGGCAGTTGGGGGCGATCAGGCCAGCAGGGGAGCAGTTAGGTGTCAATCAGGCGGCAGAGGAGCAGTTAGTTAGGGGGTGATCAGGCTGTCAGGCAGAAGCAGTTAGGGGCAATCAGGCAGGCAGGCAGGCAAGCGGTTAGGAGCCAGCAGTCCCGGATTGTGAGAGGGATGTCCGAGGGGTCCCAGATTGGAGAGGGTGCAGGCCGGGCTGAGGGACATTCCCCCCCACCCCCGCACGAATTTCGTGCACCGGGCCTCTAGTTCACAAATATTGATTGATACAAATAGGGATACTTAATATTTGTAAGTATTAATGTAAGTTAGATAAAGACAAAGCCTAAATAAACGTTGAGCTGAGAATACTATCTCATAAATTATGAATTAAGTTTTATTTTTATGTTCAGATTAACCATTGTTAGCCCAAGGAGGGAACCTACGTGTGTGATCAAACTGCAATGACCGAGCCTTTATACCCTGCCCTATTCAGTCAATAGGTGTGAATTTCCCCAACAAAGGAATGACCTTGAGTGAGGAATGACCCAAGCAGTGACTGGGGGACCCAGAAGGAGCTGGTGAAGCTTTCTGTGTGCAGCGCTCTGCACAACCGGCCTGTAAATCCTTACATGAAGGGGAGGGCCGCAGGGGAGGCATACCTCTATGTCTACCACATGGTGGCAGTAGAGGAAGAACTGGACTGAGATTATGAAAGGATATTTCTATGTGAAGTTGGCAAAATATGGAAAACCTGTATGAGATTGGTTTGAAAAATGTAAAGCTACTAGACCAAGCATGGACTAATTTTATCTCAGGTTTTATGTAGTGATATGGGTATAATTACTAGATTATGGATTCAACTATAAAAGCCGAAGCAGCCAGGCATTGCTTTCTTTTTCCTAAGCTAATTATAGAAATTTGAACACCAAGTTCTGGCCCCTTCTACGTTCTGGCTTATATATTGCAAACAAGAATTTCTTTCAATTAAGGACTTCACAAGAAAAAATTCTGAGTGGATCTATAGCATAGAAATTAGGTGATTACTACCTGTGCTCAATTATATTCTATTAAAGGATGCAGAAGTCACACTCCCTCCATCAGAACATAGGAGAGGAATGTGCCAACATTTTTAAAGCACTAGAGTCATGATTCTCTGTAGATCAGATATGCTGGTGGAAGATGCTTAAAACTAAATGGCCTCTAAATACCATGATTGAATAGGAGTTTCTTACACAGGCCTCTTTCCCTGCCCATAGCTTCAGAAACTGCCTCTCTGTAGAACTTCTGGCCTGGGAGAATCAGAGCAACAGGGCATCTGGCAGCTCACAAAAACCATAATTGACTGCTGATCCACCCACCCGGCTTAAACCATTTCCTTAGAACAAAAGGCAAATATGACCCAGGGTCATAAAGGAATTCTCCCTCCAGCCTGAAGGGGAATGAACACCCAGGAGAAGAGTGCGTGGACAGAACCACTTAATGGAAACCCAGGAAGAAGAATGAAGAAGGACCACAAGGAAGAGGAACCTGAGGAGACCTAAGAATAATGGGATCAGAACCCCTTTCCCCATCCCCATATTACTTCAATACAGTGAGGCACAGGCTTCAGAGCTCACAAGTATTTAGTGCTTTGTTCTCTTAAAAAATTGAATTGAGGAAATGAGACATGTGCCAACCATTGGGGAGAAATAGGATTCTAATTGCAAAGACACCATGCAGAAACAAAAACTAGATATGCCCCATTTTGCAGTTAGTCAGAATAGGAAGCCTTTTAAACTTGAATAGCATTTTAACATTCGGGAAAAGATGACCATTACTTAAAGATAAAGCCCATTGAGATCTCATGTCAGTATAACCTTTAATATGAAGCATAGCATATGTCTATGCTGACAAGATTAGTTATCCAGAATTATAATAAGACTTGGCTCTTGATTTATTTCCCAATCCATGGCAATATTCGGTACTAGAGGCCTGAGCACAAAATTCATGCATGTTTCGGGTCCCTAGACCTGGCCAGCAATCAGGGCTGATTGGGGCCTTCTGGCTGCTGGCTGGGGCCTTCCTTTGTTTCATGCCGCCCCCTGGTGGTCAGTACACGTCATAGCAAGCAATTGGTCTCCCGGTCAAACTCCCGCAGGGACAATTTGCATATTAGGCTTTTATATATATTCTAGAGGCCCAATGCACGAAATTTGAGCAAGAGTAGGCCTTCCTTCACCCAGCTGCCAGCACCGGCTTCCCTCTGGCCACCAGCAGGCACCCAGGACCCAGGCTTCCCTCGCAGCCTTGGCTTTGTCCAGAAGGTCATCTGGAAGGATGTCTGGTCTAATTAGCATATTATGCTTTTATTATAATAGATAGATAAGGGCAAGGGCCACTTTTAGTAAGGAAATACTAGTGTGATTATAATTATTATGAATTACTGATTTTTTTCTAACTCATAATTAAACACTATTTGGTTGTAATTAGCAATATTAATATGATTTTTAATAAAGCTTATGGTACTACTGTCGACAGTAAAATGTACTGAGAGTTTCAATTAAAGACAACTACAATGGGTTCTTCCATTTGAACCTGATTTTTCCAAATCAGGTTCCTTTCTGTAATCCTCAAAAAATCCATGAAAACAATAAGAACACTATTTTTTTTTTAATTGTCATAATTAACTGTTGCAGAACTCTAGAAATTAATCAAAGATTTACAACAATCTGGAACAATTAACTCAAGAAAAACTGTTGAATCTTTGTAAAAACAATGAGCCTGTGGCTCTATAATTTCATTTACTCCTGCCTTTCCTCCCCAGGTCAGCAATAGCTTTGAAAAACAATAACCTTCAATCAGAGTGAAAAACCAACATTCTGGAACATTCGGGACAGGGTAGAATGAGCCCAGATATCCACCATGATCTTGCTGACATCCTGAGATTTGGGGGTATCCAACTCTACGTTCAACCTGGAGTTTACAATCTGGTTTTATAGACCATTTGCTTCCTCCTCACGGTTCTTCATGAAGAGCAGCTCCTCCTTGAGAGCTTCCACCTTTGTTTCTGGCTGCAGCTGAGTGACATTGTTGTCATCAGTTACCTTTCAGAGCCCACTGATGTCACTGTCCACAGACTAAGCCTTAGTCACTAAGGCATGGCCAGTTCTATCTCAGACTTGACTCTGAAGTCATCAGCAGTAAGATAGGCATTAGCAATCTGCAGAACAATGTGGCCATTGTCCACAGAACTTACAAAGATCTGAGCCCTCAGGTCCTCGCTGATCTTGAAGTGATGTCCCCAGTCTCTCACCTGGGGTCCTTTCTTCTCCAGGTGGTTCCGGATTTTTCTCTCCAGTCCTCATGTATCAGCCTTCAGGCTCCTCATCCCCTCCAGATTAGAAGCCAGGCGGTCATCTAGACATTGCATAGTCTCCTTCTTGCTCTGAATACACCCTATGCCTTCCAGACGCCCTGCCATCCCTCCAGCCAGGACCCCAGACCCTCAGCCACCCTGCACACTCTGGAGTGGGACACAGAGATCCCAGAGCCCTAGCCTCCAGCTCCTGCATAGACTCTGGCCAGTGGTTGATGGAGAAGCTAGAATGGGTGCTGAAGCTCATGTTGTTTAGGGAGAAATGCAACAGGCCAAGCCTTAGTTTCAAGTGGCCAAAATTTTTATTTAAGAAGCCCAATAGCATGCCCTAACCGGTTTGGCTCAGTGTAGATAGAGCGTCAGCCTGCGGACTGAAAGGTCCCAGGTTTGATTCTGGTCAAGGGCATGTACCTGGGTTGTGGGCACATCCCCAGTTGGGGGTGTGCAGAAGGCAGCTGATTGATGTTTCTCTCTCATCGATGTTTCTAACTGTCTATCCCTCTCCCTTCCTCTCTGTAAAAAATCAATAAAATATATTTTTTTAAAAAAGAAGCCCAATAGCAGATTTGAGGAAACAGAAGAAAGAAATCAGCAAACTTGATTATGGGACATTTGAGATTACCCAGTTTGTGAATAGAAAGAAAAAAAAGAATAAAGAAAAATGAATAGAGTCTCAGAGTCCTGAGGGACACTATCAACTGTACCAACATATGCATAATGGGAGTCCAAGAAGGAAAGGAGAGGGAGACAGAAACATTAAAAAATCTGAAGAAATAATGACTAAAAACTTCCCAAATTTGATGAAAATTATTAATCTACACATCTAAGTAGCTCAAGAACCCAAATAAGATGTACTCAAAGACAGAATAAAAATATTCTAAAATTTATTGTAGTAAGGGTTGCAGAACTCTGAATATACTAAGTACCATTGACTTGTACTCCTAAAAAGGTATGAATTGTGTAGTCTGTGAATTATAAAGCTGTTTTTTAAAAATAAGGGAAAGAAATACTGATACATGCCACAATGTGGAAGAAACTTGAAGACATTATGCTAAGTGCAAGAAGCCAGTCACAAAAAAAATAACATCTATATATATAAAAGCCTAAGTGACCAGCCAACCAGCTGACCAGCCAGTAGATATGATGCAAACTGACCACCAGGGGGCAGACACTCAGTGCAGGAGCTGCCAAGCTGCGGTGACTTGGCAGCTGTGGTTCGGGTGAAGCACCTGGAACCAGAAAGGAGGAAGCCAGATTCCGAGGTGCGGCCCCTGAGAACTGCCCTCTCACAATCCGGGACACCTTGGGGGATGTCGGAGAGCCAATTTTGGCCCAATCCCTGCAAGCCAGGCTGAGGGACCCCACCAGTGCACGAATCCATGCACCAGGCCTCTATTATTGTATGAGTTTGTTCATAAAAGTCAGTTCTATAGAGACAGAAAGTAGTGATTGCAGGAGCTAGAGGAAAAGGCTGCGAATGGGTATGGGATTTCTTTTGGTGATAATGAAAATTTCCTGCAATTACGTAGTGATAATGATTATGCAATCTTGTGAATATACTAAAAATTACTTTTAAAGGGTGACTTTCATGGTTTATAACTTATATCTCAATTATTTTTAAAAAGCAACCTCCCTCTCCTTCCCCTCCCCCACACACACCACCAAATTTTTAGTGGTAGAAGGAGATAAAACTATTGTTAAGCTTGTATATGATTAAGAGCATTCTTGTGCTGGAAATTTAGTAAATTAAAATGTTTAAAACAATGCCTATTTAAAACAGTACTCACTGAAAGATAGTTATTACTTTTAAAAATGTTCTCTTTCTTTATCTGTTTTATAACTAACCAAAATTTCAGGGGAAAGAATAATATGTAATATATAATTTAAAAGATAGGACCAATTGTCAGAGGGAGATGGTCTAGGATAGTTATCTGACCAGGACAACTCTATGCTTATCTCTGAGAATGCCTGGGATTTGGGCACTGGCTCTTAGCCAAGATAAGGGCAGTGAGCTCATGATTTACGATATGCGGTTTCAAGTTCAAGCTCACCTGGTGTCAGCCGGGACCAGGTTGTTTGTTGATGACTTACACCTAGTGTAACCAGTTGGACAGCCTGACGAGGCTATGTGACCAAGAGAGATGTATGATAAAAGACCCCAATGGAAACTTTTAAGTACCTCTTCCAAGAAAAAGATCTATCATCACACAGTTCTTGGCAATTCAATCCGGATACAAAATATGTCCTTACACAAACAAGAAAGACACTGGGAAACTACATTTCAGTTTCTCAGGCTCCCGATGCTTGCTTGCACTCTCTTTCTCCTGCTGTGCTATGTCCTTTTCCTTTATTGATCAGGCTCGGTGAGGCCTCGTAAGTCTTTTAATTATCCAACCTAATGCACCGTTTGTCCTAGTAATACTTTCCATATTGCAAACCATTTTTTTCCTAAAAAGTAAAGGAGGTGCAGCCTCAGAATTCTATCCCAGTGAAGCTCTCAAAACCCTGTGATCAAATATAAGCAGAGGGTAGCCCTATCTCTGGGGCAGTGCTGATACACTCATCATTTGTTCATGAAAAGGATGCCAAAGAGAATGCTGTCTACTCCAAATCTGGAAACTCAAAGCTGGTTGACCAAATCAAACCACCAAAGTTGGGCCATTTCAAAGACAAGGGCGTAAGAGTTATCGTTGAGGAAGAGAAACTTACAGTGACCAAGGACTTTCTCCATGAGTCCAAGAAGTAACGGTCAAGCATCCAAACCTTGAATCTAAGAATCGACACTTATGTACCAGCTCATCCCATATCATCTATCATCTAGACCAGCGGTTCTCAACCTGTGGGTTGCGACCCCTTGGGGGGTCGAACGACCCTTTCACAGGGGTCGCCTAAGACCATCGGAAAACACATATATAATTACATACTGTTTTTGTGATTAATCACGATGCTTTAATTATGTTCAATTTGTAACAATGAAAATACATCCTGCATATCAGATATTTACATTATGATTCATAACAGTAGCAAAATTACAGTTATGAAGTAGCAACGACAATAATTTTATGGTTGGGGGTCACCACAACATGAGGAACTGTATTAAAGGGTCGTGGCATTAGGAAGGTTGAGAACCACTGATCTAGACCATGGGTCTCAATCAGAGATTTGCACAATCTTCTATAGCACTTCAGCAAATTTATCATAAACATCCTCTGATCATTTTGGCGAGGAAAACGGCTTTGTTTGGGTTGAAATTCATCAGAAAAATCCTGGGGCTTGAACATCTAGATCAGAAGGACAAGATCCTACAAAATCCCCTACTCCCACAACTCACAGTCAGGTCCGCCAGAGCCTTCCTCATATATAATCCTAGCTCTCTGGCGCAAGCATTCCAATTTCTCCCAATTCCACCTCTGATAAGTACCAGGGCACATGGATCCATAGCCTCGCTGCTTTAGAGTAGGTCTTCAATGCTTTTGTCTGTTTTCCTGAGCTCACACTATCAAGGAGGTACCCAGAGAAAGGCACAGCTCCCTGAACCTAATTACCAAACCCACCCCTTCTGACGGCTATTCAATCACTGTCATTCACTCTATCATGATCACCTGGAAGTCATCCTTTCCACCCAACATGTAACCAATAGACAGCCTGGCTTGCCCCCATCCTAGAAGATTTTAACAATATCCTGGTTCTCAGTATACTGGCTTGTATTTGTCACTCACTCTATAGCCATATCCTAGACCTCACCACCTGGAACCATATGGCTTTAAAATCCTAAAATCCATGCATTAATACAGCACCCTGGTCCCAGCAGCCAATTCTTCCCACTTGTGTGAATGATAGAGGGAACTACAGTGGGGCCTTGACTTCCGAGTTTAATTCGTTCCGTGACAGAGCTCCTAACTCAAATTACTCGTATGTCAAATCATTAAAGTGAATGAGTGAGACACGTGATGCTGGGCTGATGTGGCATTCACTGTGACGTTCGCTGCGCCAACTAGCGGTGGGGTATCTGAAGCTGGCTCGTAACCCGAATTTTAGCTCGCAACTCAAAGCAAAAAATCGGCCGAGAGACGGCTCATATCTTGAAAAACTCATTAGTCGGTACACTCGTAAGTCAAGGCCCCACTGTGCTATGATCTGCTGAAGCCCTGGTGTAAGGATTCCCTCCAGAAAATACTCAGAGCCAGTGCATATTCCATCTGAGCCAAGGATTTGCTTTTCCTGTTGAAAATACCTCTGGACGACCTGACTGGCATGTCTCAGTAGTTGAGGGTCAACTTATGAACCAGGGTATTCCGGTCAGGGCACATGTTTGGGTTTCGAGCTCGATCCCCAGTGGGGGGCGTGCAGGAGGCAGCCGATCAATGATTCTCTGTCATCATTGATATTTCTATCTCTCTCTCCCTCTCCCTTCTGCTTGAAATCAATTTTAAAAAATTAAAAAATACATACATACATACATACATACATATCTACATACCTCTGGATGTTTCTCTGAAAGCTGATAACACAAGGGAAGAAATAGATTCTCTAAACTTTTGGTTTTGTTTGTTAATTTTGGGGTGGAAGGGAGTGTAGTTGATTCTCCCTCAGGACCACCTATTTCCTAGGGGAGGGAGTGAAGCTGAAGAACACGTCTCCAAAGACTCTCTCTTCCAGGAAAAGGCTCTGGTCTTAGTCCCAGTCCCCAGGAGGATGACTCTACCTACCTCAGCAAATGAAAGCTAAACACACACAGACATACTCACACATAATAAATATAGGTGACTTTATTCCTCCTCACACCTTAGTTTAGAGCAGACATAAATCGTTTTTCTTCTCAAACTTCTTTTGTTTTAAGCTCAGTGTTGGCTCTGTCAGGCCAGTGCATCTCCACCTGAGCACCTAAGAGGAACAATGTCACCTAAACCATGAGGTGTCATCTGTCTACTCTTGCAGATGTCTGCCCCCCGTGCCCAGAAGTCTTGTCAACACCCAGGGGATACAGACACCTAGATGACTGGATTGAAAACATTTAAACTAAGACAACACAATAGTTGGCATATACAAAAATTGCATTACAAAGTTATATATATATATATATATATATATATATATATATATATATATTCATTTAGAATTAAAAGTTTAATTCAAGCACTGTTGTTCATTGGTAAAAGACTGAATAAAGCACTTAATTTTCAGATTATCAGCTGCTTTGATATTTTTGACATGTAATACTAAGTCTGTTCACTTCCTATATATTTGGCAGGCTTTAAGAGTCTTATTTTGAGATATTTATGAAGTTTTACCCAAAACTTACATCCAAGTGTGAAATTACAGTATTGTTAAAGATGTAAATTAAATATTTTCAAATGCATTTCTTAAAAATGTGTATAACTTACAGGAAATAAAAGTTTTCATTATATCATTTGTTTCAATTTCAGAAGACTAGTGTTGCTAAAATATAAAATGCTCCAGGCATTAGTGGAAAATGAAATACCTCAAGTCTTATTCCCAGCTGTTTAATGCATTAAATTGCTAAGTGCCATGTAACAAGTATTTGACTTCTTAAAGTCTGCTTTTATAGAAAAAAAAAGCATGACTATGTTAAAGGTATAATACTAGGGACCATGAAATGAAAATGCCTTTTGCATGCTTTCATATTACCAATTTTTCTCATTTCTAGTTCTCTAAGCTTTTCTAGTCATGCTTGTTTACTGGAACTGAAAGCACAGGTCCTGTGATACTCTTACATCATCCCTTGGATAGTAGTAAGCAGCCACTAAGAGGCTCGTGGTAATCTTGCTTTGGGCCAATTTCCATAGACAATAAAGTTTTGTTTTTGTTTTCTCCTACTTACCTTTTTATCTCCTATTATATCAACATAAGGCTTTCCAAACTCTTTCTTAATAACATCACTGAAAACCTATTTCAAACTAGCAGAATTGACTTGTCTTGGCTGATGCCATTTTGGTCTCAGCCCTTCTGCTAGCAGATATAATAATAAATTTATAATTCTTTACCACCACCACCCCCCCCCCAAAAAAAAAGAATTGACTTGTCTTTATAAGAACACTAGAGGCCTGGTGCACGAAATCCATACATAGGTAGGGTCCCTAGGCCTGGCTGGCAATCAGGGCCGATTGAGGCCTCCCTTCCCTGGCTGCCAGCTGCCAGCCAGGGCCTCCCTTCATTCCACACCACCCCCTGGTGGTCAGAGCATATCATAGCAAGTGATAGAACTCCCGGTCTCCCAGTTGAACTCCCTCAGGGACACTTTGCATATTAGCCTTTTATATATATAGATTCACTGCACAATAGTGCAATGGAAATAAGAAGCAAATTGGGAGGAGGGCCAGACATACATACACCTCTATGTTATACACCACACCGAGCTGTCTCAGCTTGGCAGCAGGAGTTCAAAAGATCTGTGTTCAAGCTCAGTTCACCTACATATAAGTGATAGAATGGTAGGTATATACTGTATTTAAGTGTCTTCACAGTATAGTAAGAAGAATACCTAACTCACAGGATTTTTCGAAGGACTAATCAGATCCATGAGTAAATACTAAATATTAGCTATGATTGAATATTCATAATTATGTGTATGTAGATATGTTATGTAAAACTGGGATAAGCTGTTTTCTTCAGACTACTCCTCAACTGTAGACAAGTATTTTCAAATGGGCCTTTCAACAAACTTATACAAATTTACATCACAAGTATGGATAAGCCCATTTCCCAACTTCTGCACAAACACTGACATGACAGGTCCAATATTAGGTCTTAATTTTCATGATGAATCATGAAAATTATTTCATGTTTATGGACTATGTATATGTTGTCTATGTCATTTGCCTATTCTATAAGGCTGTTCTCTTCTTACATTTTAAGATTCATTATACATAAGAAATATAATTTGTCATTCATTAAAATACTTTTTCTAGTTTTTTACTTGTCTCTAACTTTGCTTATGGTGTTTCAGGTATACAGAAGCTTAAAATATTCAAGTCTTCTATACAGAAGCTTAAAATAGTCAAATCATCAAATGAAATCCTTCTTCTTTTGAAATAAAAGGATTTGCTGGTATGTTCATCAAATGCTAAATGATTTGGGCTTTTTAAAATGTATTTAATCAATCTAAAATTAATTTTGTACAATAAGATGTTCCTTTTATTTTCAAATTTTGGCCATTATTCTTCATTACCATTTATCAATCTGTCTCTCACCAATATAAAACTCTTTTTTATATACTACATTATATAATTTTTATCATTGTAGAATTTCTATTCTACTGGCTTTTCTGTTTTTCTCAATATAACTGTTTTAATTTTGTCACTTTATTGTGGTAGGCAGAATTCTAAGATTGCCCCCAAGATTCCCAGTTCCTTTTATACACATACCTTCTCACAGTGATTCAATTAAACACTACTCTAGGTACTGCTTTGAAAAGATTTTCAGATGTAATTAAAGTTCCAAATCAGTTAACCTTAAGCTACGGAGATTATTCAACTGGGCCTGACTTAATCACATGAGTTCTAAAGGCAGCAAGCTTTTTTCTGGCTGGCCACAGAGGAGGAAGCTAGAGAAATGTTAGTGTGGAAGAAAGCAAATGTCCATCTTATAAACTGCCCCTTGGAGCCGCATGTCAAGGAAAAGCAGGTGGCCCCTAGGAGCTGAGAGTGGTCCCAGCTCTCTGCTAGAGGAACAACAGGGACCTCAATCCTACAGGAAATGAATTCTGCCAACACCCAATGAGCTTTAAAGAGATCCCTGAACCCAGATGAGATCCCTGAACCCAGATGAGAGCTCAGCCTGGATGACATCTTTTTTTTTTAATTTATGTAAGTATAGTTGTTATATAATATATATCCTATATAATAAAAACCTAATATGCTAAGTGTCCGGTCGACCCATTGGCCATTCAACCAATCAAAGCGTAATATGCTAATGATATGCTAAGGCCACTCAACCGCTCACTATGACATGCACTGACCACCAGGGGGCAGACAGTCTACTGGTTGACCAGTCGCTATGATGTGCACTGACCACTAGGGGGCAGACAGTCGAATGGTTGACCAGTCGCTATGACATGCACTGATCACCAGGGAGCAGACGCTCCAACTGGTAGGTTAGCTTGATGCTGGTGTCTGGCCAATCAGGACTGAGCAAGATGGGCTGGACACGCCCTGGAGCCCTCCCACAGCCCCTCCCCAGCTGGCCAATCTCCCGTGTCCTTCCCCGGCCCCAGTGGTGCACCAATGGGGTCCCTTGGCCTGGCCTGCACCCTTTTGCAATCCGAGACCCCTTGGGGGATGTCAGAGAGCCAGTTTCGGCCCTATCCCACATTCAGGCCGAGGGACCCACTGGTGCACGTATTCATGCACCAGGTCTCTAGTATCAGTTTTATTAGCTTCAGGTGTACAGTAGCGATTCAACATTTTTATACCTTGATTTCAGCACATGATACCTTGAGCAGAAAGCCCACCCACACCTGTCAAACATCTGACACAGAACTGTGAGCTATTAAATGAGTGTCTTTTAAAGCCACTAAATTTGTGGTCATTTGTCACACAGTAATTTTAAAAACTCATATATTTGTAATGCACTTTCATAATCAACTCATCATACTTCTGGAAGCGCTTCAGATTTCTGCAAAATTCAAAAAAAGAAAATCCTGTTGACCTTTTATGGTGCCCTTATTTTAAATTTATGGACTACTTTGGAGACAGGTCTGAATAGCCTATGGGCTCATTGTCTCCCTTCTTTGGCCGCTTATCAAAGAGCAGGCTCAGTGGATCTGTGCTGGCTCAATGGAAAGAGCAGGTACCAGCCACTGAGCTTCAGCGGACTCTGCCTTTCAAACAAGATCACTTTCTCAACCCTGAAACTTATCCTGTTACAAAAGTGGCCTCCCGGAGCACACTGCTCATTGAGATAAGTAGGCTCTCCTATCTACCAGCCTATGCATTTCTCAGTAAAACCTGTGTCATATCTGTGAATGAGACAGTTTGTGTCAGTGACCTCTTGATTCAACCTAAATCCTCCTCACACGTTGTTCCTGCAACTCCAAACTGTTCCTGGTTCTCACACCCCATCACTCTCCTTCATACATCTGGGGCCCCTGGACATAAGTCTTCTAATCAAAGATCATGCTTGTGTTGCTATTTAAAGTTATTTATGTTTCTTAGTAATGCTGTAGAGTTCCTTTTAAAATAGGTTATTACTTGCTTTTGGACTACTTCTAAGAACTATAGCTCTCAAAGCTATTATAATGACTTTTTTCCATTTATAACTAATCTATGATGGTTTAAGAGAAACTTTCAGATCTATATCTCTTTCTTTTGATTTTTAACTGGACACAGTTTCAGTGTTTACTGGTGATTAAGTTGATGAAAGAATCAAGTAGTTGTGTTCTTAAATGGGACCATTGACCCAGGAAAGTCCTCAGATCCTGAAAGAATGGACCTATAATGATGTCGTTCAGACCACAGGTATGTGACTGAGACCTTTAATGCCTCCTTCTAACACGTGCGTGCATGCTGTTGAAGTAGTAGATAGCAAAAAGGGACCAGTTTTCCTGATCTCTTAACTTCTGAGGGTCAGGTCACTGCATTTTGGGGAGTGTGAAGCTCGGGATGATTACCCAAGGTATACCTTCCCCTTTGCAATGGGATTGGGGACCTCTTAATACTTTCACAGCTTCTCACAAGGCATCCTAGAGGTTATTGTCCCTTCGCCATTCAAAATCATATATACCTTCCCACTCCCAAGCCAAAGAAAGTAACATTTCTTGCTGCTCTCTGGATCTGTCTTTTCCTTATTACCCCAGCATTTATTCCCATCATGCTTTTACCTTCAACGTTTCCATGATCGCCAAAGTCTTCATGCTGGGATTAAAAATATGAAGCCCCTGCACTTTGCAGTGCAATAAAGGAGATTGCCCCTGTGCAAGCTCAGCAAGAATTTCAAGGTCCAGATCCACACATTAGATGTGGCTTACTAAGGAGCAACATGACGTCCTTTCTTCGTAGACAGAGTTTCCTGGTGTTCAAATCACTGTAGGTATAAAAGGCAGTGCACCCACAGTTCTACACTTCTCCAGGGCACAGGAGGCCACGTTCATGCGCCTGCAACCTTATCTCATGTAAATGCTGTTACATGATTTATTCACTGCTTGGAGAGTAGATCGAAGTGAAAGCAGTTTTGAATGGCGACCACGTCATTTTGCCCCTCCCTAAACTCAGATCAGATCCTACGTTCTGAGCTGGGTCAGCTCTATTCTGGGCTCAGATCTCACCCTGATATCTATCTCCTCATATGTATTTTTAAGTCAGTCCTCTTCCCACCTCATTTTTAAGCCACTTCTTCCCTCCTTTGTACATGGTATAATCCTAACTCTGGACAAAGTACTTTACTAATTCTTGTTGTTTCCCTCAACTTTTTTATCAATAACTGTCACTTGGCACAGGATGTTTCCACCTGTAGAGACCACTGACTCGCCACTTTTTTTTCATTGTCCTTTACTTAAAGTTCATGGCTTAAAAAGAGAAAGATGTAAATGTGTTTAGAATGCAACTGATCAGGATATACATAATAAATTTATTACAAATAAAAATAAAATTATTAATCACAATAAAATGGGAAAACAAGAAGGACTTTATTTTTACAGCAAATTCTTATTACCTATAAAATGTTGTGGAATCACCTAGATATAGTAAGTTTTTTTAACCATGTGAAGTTTATATATTAATCAGCACAAAGTTTTTTCTTAGAATTGTCTTCAATAGAAATTATCTGTAGATTACATAGGTACCATTTAGAATAAATATAGAAATAAGTATAATGTTCTCTTCAATTTTTCTAACAAACTATGATGATTTAATGCTTTTTAAAAAGGGGGGAGCACCCCTATGTTCATAACAGCACAATTTACAATAGATAAGACTTGAAAACAGCCTAAGTGCCCATCAGCAGATGAGTGGGTAAAAAAACTGTGGTACATTTACACTATGGAATACTACATGGCAATACAAAAGGAAGAACTCTTACCATTTGCAATAGCATGGGTGGACCTGGAGGGTATTATGCTGAGCAAAATAAGCCAGTCAGAGAAAGATAAATATCACATGATCTCACTCATATATGGAATTTAATGAACCAAATAAACTGATGATCAAAAAAAACCCCAGAGAGATAGAAGCATGAACAGACTGTTGAACCTCAGAGGGAAGGCAGGGGAGGGTGGGTGGAAAGAGATCAACCAATGAACTAATATGTATATATGCACAATGCATGGACACAGACAATGGGGTGGTGAGGCCCTGGGGGGCAGGGGAGGGAGCAGGCTGGAAGAGATTAATGGGAGATAAAGGAGGACCTATGTAACTTTCAACAATAAAGATTTTAAAAAAGGGAGGAGGGGATCCTTTAAAAGGACAACAGATTCCAGAAGACATCATAATTTACTTAAAATAAATTTTATTATTTATTATTAATATAGTTAGTAATGGAAAGCATACATAGAGCCATGCTTTCTTTCATTAAAACTCTACAAAATTAAAATTTTCTAATAACACTCTCAACCCCTAGATGTTATCTATAGTTAAATGTTGGCTAAAATGTTTGAAACACTCAGTAAAAAGAGAAACTATGTAAAATCTTTTATATTTTATAAAAAAAATAATTATGGAACAAGAATTACAATTTAAAATGAAATTACTTAAAATATGGATTGTAAGTTCTTCTGATTTTCATTGAAACAGATTTAATCTTGACAGGTGAGTTGTTTTTGGTCCATGTGCCCCATTGAATTCCAGTCGCAAGCAATTTTCCAGGGAAGCGATGGATGCCATTCAGATTTGCTAGTCCACATTGGTTGAACCACCAGCCAGTGTTGTTATTGAGGTGACTGCAGCTCTTCACAGACTGACCAACGACCAGGCATGCGGGACGACATCCATCATTATCAACATCTGCTGTGCTGAAAGGCATTGCGTTTTGATTATCTTCTTTTCTGAAGCCCCGGAAAGCATCACCTGGGTAAAACAGATTTTGTAAATGACTAAATTTAAAGGCACTTTTTGTAATTTTTAATTGACCTTTACCAGCCTATTATGCAAAAGCATTGCATCTAGAAATGAGACTTAAATTATTTTCTACAAGATGTCATATTACAAACTCCCCTCCAGATTGCAATATGGCAAAACCTGATAATAAATTCCTTAGCGTTATAGGGGTCTTTAGGTGGACATTTGATATAACAGTATAATTTTTAAAAAATCACAATCCAAAATGGAAGTTTGGCTGTGTAGATTTATTCAGCTAATTTAGGCCAAAGATGATGGTGTATAGACCTGTCATTCTTCAGGGAAGAGTAATGTGATCATTGTTAATTTAGAAAAAGAAAATAATTTACATATAAGAGGTTTTCATAACACTACCATTTTACATGTTAGAGAGGTATGAATGAATTTGAAACTTCTGCATTTAAAAAACTTAGATTTGTTACTGCAAAAGTTGTTTGGTTTTATTTATAGGCTACCAAGTTTATATAAAACTAGAGGCCCGGTGCACGAAATTCTGCACTTGCAAGTGTCCCCCACCCCAACCTATGCCCTCTCACAATCCGGGAGCCCTCAGGGGATGTCCGACTGATGGCTGAGGCCTGCTCTCCGGGGAGGGGGGGGGGGGGGGGGGCCAGGCCTCAGCCGTCAGTCGGACATCCTTAGCACTGCCACAGAGGTGGGAGAGGCTCCCACCACCTCCACTGCACTCTCCAGCTGTGAGCCCGGCTTCTGGCTGAGCAGCGCTTCCCCCTGTGGGAGCACACTGACCACCAGGGGATAGCTCCTGTGTTGAGCATGTGCCCCCTGGTGGTCAGTGCTTGTCATAGCGACCGGTCGTTCTGCTGTTCGGTCGATTTGCATATTAGCCTTTTATTATATAGGATGCCCAATGCCCTCAAGAAAAAATAGGCACACTGGTGAAATGTGCCTTTTCTTCGTGGCTCTCCAAATGATATTGGAACTAACTGGACAATAGTTAAAAGAATACAATTTTTAAAGGGCTTACACTGGACATTATATGTACCATATCCCTGATAGTCCCAATGATCTTCAAAGATTACGAATCTTGGCCAAGGCAAAGCAGTTAACTAAGTTGCAGGGATAGGAGTCATGTTTTATTTTATAAAATCTGTATAAATAAAATATTCTCAACAAAACAACAAGAAAGCCCACTTCATGGGAGAACATATTTGTTAATGTTATCACCGATAAGGGTTTAATCTCCAACATTTACAGGGAACTCATACAACTTAACAAAATGAAGATAAACAATCCAATCAAAAAAGGGGCAACGGACCTAAATAGACACTTTTCAAAAGAGGACATACAGAAGTCCGAAAGACATATGAAAACATGCTCAAAGTCACTAATTATACGAGAGATGCAAATCAAAACAACAATGAGGTACCATCTCACACTTGTCAGAATGGCTATCATCAACAAATCAACAAACAACAAGTGTTGGAGAGGATGTGGAGAAAAAGGAACCCTCTTGCACTGCTGGTTGGAATGCAGACTGGTGCAGCCACTGTGGAGAACATTATGGAGTTTCCTCAAAAAACTAAAAATGGAACTCCCATTTGACCCAGTCATCCCACTTCTAGGAATATATCCCAAGAAACTAGAAACACCAACCAGAAAGGATATATGCACCCCTGTGTTCATAGCAGCATAATTTACAATAGCTAAGATTTGGAAACAGCCTAAGGGCCCAACAGCAGATGAGTGTATTAGAAAACTGTGGTACATCTACACAATGGAATACTATGCTGCAGTAAAAAAGAAGGAATTCTTGCCATTTGCAACAGCATGGATGGAACTGGAGAGCATTATGCTAAGTGAAATAAGCCAGTCAGAGAAAGATATATATCACATGATCTCACTCATTTGTGGAATATAGTGAACAACATAGATTGATGAACAGGGACAGATCCAGAGACAGAGAAGCATCAATCAGACTGTCAAACCTCAGAGGGAAGGTAGGGGACAGTGGGGGTAAAGGGGAGAGATCAACCAAAGGACTTGTATGCATGCATATAGGCCTAATCAATGGACACGAACAACAGGGGGATGAGGGCATGAGTGGGGGGGGGGGGTTTATGGGGGAATGAGGTCACATATGTAATACCTTAATCAATAAAGAAATTAAAGATTAAAAAAATATTCTAATTAGTCCCATTGTACCTAGATTTCACCTATAGGTAAACTTTGCTAATAAGTTTGAACTAAATGTGAAGCTATGCAAAATCTTTGAAGAATTCAAAGCCCATGTTTGTTTCATTATGCTTCCAAACATTTGGCATCTCTTGAGATACTAGTATGTCTTTGAGGAGTCGGAGAACTTGATTAGCAGTGTGATGGCCTATCCCAGGGGTGGGCAACCCCTGGCATGCGTGCCAAACATGGCACGCCAGTAACTTTTGCTGGCACACGAAACCCTCTCTTATAATCTTCAATTTACAATTTTTTTCTTAAGATCGACTTTTTTATTTTTCAGATAAATTCAGTGTAGGTGCATCGTAGATAAATAAATAATTTTACATAACAAGTTATCTTAAAGACCATAGACATGGATTGATGAGAGAGGGGAAGAGCAATTTCTATGCCTCTGCCTTAACTCTCCCTGCCTTCCTAGATCTGACCAGTGTTTTGGTTTCATCCACATACGCTTGTGAATCTTTGTTCTCAGTGATGAATTTTGTTAAGTCTCGTAATAGGAGTAGCCTGATGGATGAAAGTAGTAGTCATGCATATCTCTGAAGGTCACGAAATATAAACCTGGTGTAAAATCTCTGTCATCAGTGATGCACCAGCAAAAAGTCCCACTGATAATATCAAATGGAGTCATAAAGTCTTCTGTCGGACTATCAGTTTACATGTATACATGAAAAAATAAATGTATTTTTTATCATCATATACTGTGTTTTTGTCGCTCGAATGAATTTTATTATTTCTTCAAGGTTCTTCACATACGTACACCTTAAGAGATATCAAGTAGGTGTAACATGTTCTCAAAAAATTAGGGTTGGCATGCAGAATAATTTTGAGTCAGATTTTGCTGGTTTTGGCACGCACTCACAAAAAGGTTGCCCACCCCTGGCCTATCCTATACCTATACGCAGAGTCTCGGACTCTATTCTTCATGGTAAACAAAATGCCCACACTGCAAGTATTTGCAAAGAGAATATATTTTCAACACCCACATGGTACAATACCTTTCAGAAGTTCAGATGAGAGAGACAGTATGGATCCTCTACAGATTCTCTCCCTGGAAAAAGTCTAATCATCAGAAAAATCATATGCCAAATCAGCTTCTCTCTGGATTATATTTAAGAAGTTATTTTAAAAATATCATGCACGTGTCTATTTGTTAAGAAAGAGCCCATTAAAACTCAACACCATGTTTTCTGTTAGAGTGTAAATAGAGAACATGGCATTTGCCAGAAGTCTACTCATTCCTCCAAGCAGAGATCAGTGGTTCTCAACTATAAAGATGCCAACATATCCATCTATGAATGCAAATACCTGGGCCCCAGTTTACTGACTCAGATTCTGCAGGACTTTCAAAAGCTTCCCAGGTTGAATCTAATATTAACCCCTTGTTGAAAACTACCTTTCCATGATGATTTTCTGTAAACAACAATTGGAATCATTTTCTTCTTCCTTTATTTTTTCATGAGCAACATGTTTATTTTCATCTGCTGATCTCTATGACAACTGAATTGGTATACATTTTGATTTATCTGTTTTCCTCACCTAAATGTCTATAAAATCTAATCATCTTTAAATTGGATTTATATCTATCTTGAGATTAGTATACTGTACCTAAATAAATAGCATTTACTCTTTAATTACATGTAACTTGACGTTTTCTTTAAATAGCCAAGTAGAGGAATAATGAACCTGAAAATCAGACAGCATTGTGAAAAACACATTACTATTTCAAAAAAGTCTTTCCATTCACAACATATAGGATGGTATATGATTTCTACTTTATTCCAACAAAATCAATTTCATA
>NW_005871187.1:2322305-2345449 GCF_000147115.1 Myotis lucifugus
GGGGGGGGGGCTTGAAACCTAGTTCAGTATCTGGTTAAAACTAGTCTTACTTTCCCACTCTGACTGACTTGGGCAGAGCTGCAGAGCCTAACCCCAGGGCCCTGCCACAGCTGACTTGGGCGGAGGCGGGGACCCTCAGGGGCCGCCACAGGAATAGATAGATAGATAGATAGATAGATAGATAGATAGATAGATAGATATAGAGAGATAGATGATAGATAGATGATATAGATAGATATAGATATAGATATAGATATAGATATAGATATAGATATAGATATAGATATAGATATAGATATAGATATCAGTGACTCCCCACGAGTTCAGTTCTGGCTTTGGATCCGGAATTCCCCTGGACCAGCAGATCTGTGAAATAAAAGTTAAACTTTCCTCCCTCAGAGTGCTGGCTGATCAGTCTCCCGTGCATTCTGCCACAACATTATCAGTATTCTGTTTCAGTTTTATTTATCTACCCCTCTATATTTTGATCACTTAAAGACTTGGGAATATATATCATTTCTTTTTGGATTTCTAACACTAAAAATACATAATGAATGAGTACCATGATGAGCAACAAAGAGTTAAATTTCATATTTCTTAACTCAAATTTAAAATTTTAACATAAATTTATAAACAATACAAATTTAACAGAAAGTACTTTGAAGTTCTAACAAATTAAGTTTATTTGTAAATGAGTAGGTGTGCCAACATATAGTGAAAAAACACTAAACTAATTATTCTATCAACCTGAGTTCTTGCCCTTGCTCAGATGTGATGAGCTGGGAATCTTGGGCAAGTCACTTAATCTTTCCGTTTTTCTTTTTCACCTGTAGAGTGAGAAGAGTGAAGATCAGCTCTAACATTTATGACTTCTAAATGCCAGCCTCTCTGGACACAAAAATGTAAATAATATTTTCCAAGCCTAACCCACAGGCTCTCTATCTAAAGAATCAAGAGAGATTACATGTGGCAAATTGTTTCAAAGAGTATAAAGCACTGCGAAATACACGTGGTACAATCATCATAGCAGTTTCAAAGCTCAAGACCTGGCCAGTTTTTCTCATTCCTAATTTTTCCTCTTACCAGTTATGTGTCATATACCAAGAGAAATGCATTCCTTTTATCTTCACCTAATTCTGAGTCAGTTATATTTAAATCCTCTGGATAATTTTAGGAATAAAAAACTTACCAGCATTTCCTGAATACTGTCCTATGTGCATTTTAAAAAATCTTGTTTCATCCTCTAGCCAAAAATTATCATACGAAGCATAAGCCAATGTATCATCTTCAGATTCCAATGCCACATGCAGCATAAAACTGGTATTTTTCTGATTTACTATGTAGAAAATCTTTTTTAGACCTAGCCAAAATTCGCCTGTAAAATAAAAACACAGCTTTTTAAAATATATTTTAATACAAATTGGAATAACCCTTTATCATTGAGTGTTTGGTGTTATTTAATATTTCAATAACTCTGAAATGGCTCACATAAATCATTGGAGGGGCTGGATGGATCTCACTCAAATTATCAGTGATTTCCTAATTCGGAGGGGAAAAAACTCCCACTTCTACTTCGCTAGACTGTGGATAACTAGACTCCGTTTTATTTCCCCAAATTAAATTCAAAAATTCATTTAAAGGTTAATGAAGTAAAAAGTCAAGTTTTACCTTAAAACATGTCAATAAAAAGCCAGTTGAAATGTTATAGCAAATAACAAATAATGTGTACTGGTAAATATAAGAGGTCTAATCTCCAAATCGGCACCTTTTAATGAGACGTTCCCTGATAATGCTCAGTTGAAATAATTTTTTTTTCTGTCTTTGAGAATAATGCTTTGTGAACAAATATTTCTTTGTTATAATGCAGCTTGTGAATTACCTACAAATGGAAACATAATGTAATAACATTGGAGTATCCCCAGATTTAGGGTCAATATTTCCAAGACAATTGTAGATCTACTGAAGGAAGTAAGGGTCTAGTCAAAATAAACTTCAGAGAGTTGGGGGACAGTATGACAGCATTCAAGCTCTTAAAACTATAGCTAAGATTCTAAGTCCCTCTCCAGGGCTAACAGGGGTATTTTAGCTACATACCCACTTGGAATTTAAAATTATCCTGAAGAAGTAAGGGAAGAAAGGGTGTACAGGAAGTAATAAAGAAATACAGGAAATAAAATGGGTCCTCAAGGGCCTGTGCAGTGTCTCAAATCTAGGACTGTCCATTTTAAATCCCCTGCAATCTCTCCCCTCTACCATCATCCCAAATTTAAGACTGAATATATTTAACTTAATCACAAGTTGTTTAAAATATATATGAAGTATAAAGCAGTCTGTTTGTGTGAAATAAATCAGCCTGAAGACCATTTTGTCAAAACTCATATAATTTCCCCAACGAAACAAGCATAATGTGAGGAAGATGAAAATTCAAAGGCTGAATTCAGGAAGAAACACTCACTGGAAACGTAAAGGTTAATGCTGAGCTAATACCAGTATGTTAACTACACTCCATGGCAGATATTTGGCCTTATACATAACATTTTATTACATTTCATGTCCCTCCTAAAATCACTGGCATTCAGTGCTAAATCCTTGGATGATATTATTATGGGATGCTAACAATTTAAATTATAACAACAGTAACTTAAACTAACATAAAAATGATCAAAATCACCTGCAAACATTCCAACCAATGTAAAATCTACAGTATTCAGAAATACTGATATTTCTATTTACCAGCAAAAGTTATGCTGTTGTGTGGCAATAATGTAAACAGATTTTACAATCAACCTAAGGTTTACATTTTTCAGATTTTGAATATAGTGATTTTAATTGATATTTTTATAAAACACTACTCCCAGTTCACATTACTCGGATTTTTACAGCCACATACCTAAATTCTCCATTTAATTTACTTGTATAGACACAACACACATCTGAAAAATTTCAAGGTTTATGAAAACCATGTCCATTCATTTTTAGTTCTACAAATAGTTGTTGAGCACCTGCCAGAACTTAATAAATACCCAATTTAGAATTTTCACACAAATCATATTTCAACAGGTATCTAAAATTAAAGATTTTCAAATTCCAACTAAAGACCTACTTATCTATATATATAAAAGCCTAAGCGACTGGCCAACCAGCCAACCGGCCAACCGGTAGCTATGACATGCACTGACCATCAGGGGTCAGACGCTCAATGCAGGAGCTGCTGAGCTGCGGTGACTTGGCAGCTGTGGTTCTCAGGTGACACACCTGGAACCAGAGAGGAGGGAGCCCGATTCCAGGGTGCAGCACCCGAGAATCGCCCTCTCGCAATCCAGGACCCCTCGGGGGATGTCAGAGAGCCGGTATTGGTCTGATCCCTGCAGGCCTGGCCAAGGGACCCCACTGGTGCATGAATCCATCACCAGGCCTCTAGCCCATTGGCTCCCCACTTTGGGTCTGGCTTCCCACCAGGCCTCTAGCCCATTGCAGAGGTCATGGGTCTGGCCCTTACGGAAACTTTTTTACTCAATTAGCTAAATGTCGAGATGTGCAGGACCTACCGGCTGTGGCGCTGACATCTAACGCCTGTGCCGGCCCACCCACTTAATATCGATTTCCAGTGGAGGCAGCAAATTTTCCCACTACCACTCTCATCTGGGAAACTGGCCACAGCTTCCCTCCTTCTGGGCGGACAGCAGCGCCAGCAGGCAACCTCCAGGGAGGGAAGGAGGCGAAGGAGCAGCTCAGGTGGGAAGAAGGAGGTTCCTGCTGCCACAGGACTCCACCTGGGCAGAAGGGCCTGGGCGGGAGCCTGACATTGGCAGAGTCCTGCCCTAGGCCAACTAGATTCCAGGCTAAGTAAATCCTGTTTGCTAAATAATCGCATTTTGCAGCTAAATGCCCACAAGTCGTCAGTGACCACCAAACTTAGGGTAAAGTGAGATGAAAGAAGTGAGACATAATATTGGGAGAACAGAGGAGGGAGCCCAATTCCTGGGTGTGTCACCCCAGAATCACCCTCTTACAATCCGGGACCCCTCGGGAGTTGTCGGAGAGCCAGTTTTGGCCCACTCCCTGCAGGCCAGGCTGAGAGAGCCCCTCCCCCCCGCCCCACCACCGTGCATGAATCCATGCACTGGGCCTCTAGTTTTAAATAATTTGTCATATTAAGAGAGAATGATTTAGTCATATTTTTATATTCACAAGCATTTACTATTTTCTTACTAACAATTTGACCAAGAGACAGTCTATAGGTGTAATACCAAAAAGAAGAAAAAAAGATAAAGGAAAAATAAATATAATTTGACCTAAAAGGTCACCAAATCCATCCAGATAATCACACCACAACCTTTGGAAATCAATTCTCCCATCAATCCTTTTCTGTATCACAGTCCATCCACCTCCTCTGTAATCCATGTCACACATTACCTAAAATAGACCCAGAAAAGACAAAAATAACATACTATGACTTTCATCCTTTTATATAAAACTCGTACTTCACCCTTAAGCCTAGAGAAAGAGACGATGCTTTCACTGAAAGTTTCAATGCAATAGTATATTAATATATTCAATTTACTGATGCAGAGACTATACTTCCGTTAACTATAAGTTGTTTTATGATAAACTAAATTCTTTGTAGACATTTAAATGTCATTTCTATGTGTTCCTGTATCCATCATTTTTTTTTAACATATAGGTGTTTGTAGCATTTTAAGGTTATTCTCTTATCCCTTAACTCTAAATATTTTTCAGTGGAGTAATAAGAGTACCAATAAGATGTGGTAGAGTGATGTATTTCTTGACAAATTAATTTTTCCTTTGAATGAAAATGTTGATTTTTTAAAATACAGTGTTAAATATTTCCGTGTACCTGTCTTTGATTGTTCTTTTCTCCAAAAGCCTGGGCGGGCTGTGTGCAGGCTGCAGTTTTCAGGCACAGAGGTGTGATCTGTGTTGTGTCCCCTCTCAGCAGGCACTCATAGGTGTATCTTTTGGCACTGTGTGAAATGCCCCTAAAACAGTGGTTCTCAACCTTGGCTGCACATTAGAATCACCTGGGAATCTTTTTAAAATCCTGATTTCTGGGCCTCATCCTCCGGAAATTCTGTTTCTTTGTTATGGGGTGGGGCCACAACATTAGTAACAAAGAAACAGAATTTCCGGAGGATGAGGCCCAGAAATCAGGATTTTAAAAAGATTCCCAGGTGATTGTAATGTGCAGCCAAGGTTGAGAACCACTGCCCTAAGAGGACAATGGTAGGGAGCCCATAGCAGTGACATGGCGGGGATCAGAGCAATCCTCCCCATTAGAAACTTTCTGCTGCATAGAGAGCGGAGGCATGGAGGAAGCTAGGGAACAAACGCTCTCCCACAAAAGCGGTAATTGTGCGTCCCGCTCTTCAAAAATGAGAAGCCTTCCCTTTCCACATCGGCTCTGACCCATTTTTGAATTAAATAATTTAACAATTATTTCCCGCCTAGTTCCTAATCTTTTGACAGCTTGTGAATAGGTGTCAAAGAATAATGTTAGCAATTCTAAGAAAAGACATTGCTGGTATCTACTTAGAAAAAAAATTATTTTATTGGTGCAATAAAGACTATCAACAAGGTGTGATACCACTCTAATAAACTCTCTTATGCATAAAGAAGTATCAGAAAAATTATACA
This sequence comes from Myotis lucifugus, assembly GCF_000147115.1. Classification (NCBI taxonomy): domain Eukaryota; kingdom Metazoa; phylum Chordata; class Mammalia; order Chiroptera; family Vespertilionidae; genus Myotis; species Myotis lucifugus. Next base: position 2,327,961 of record NW_005871187.1, read on the forward strand.
TATAATATATATAAATATACAGAATTTCTGGTAGAAATTTCTTCTAGAAATCCCACTATAGAACTACTGAGAATAGACATCAATGATTTATTTTATTCAATTTATAAATGAGTCAGCTTTTCAATGTCTCACTTTAATGTTTTTTTAAATTATTAACTCATACAATCACATAAAAGCACTTGTCATTCAAAAAAAATTATAACTATATGCAGGAAAGGAAATCAAAAGTATTTTTAGTGAGCTCTAAGGCAAAGCACACCATTATTTTCTAATATTTATAAGCTAATTAAAGCAAGTAAGTATTTATATTGCACAATCTGCTTACTGTAAAGATAATATAAGATCCTGCACCAGCCCAGCTAGCATAGCAAGTGGTTGAGTGTCAACCTATGAATCAGGTGATCACAGTTCAATTCCTGGTCAGGGCACATGCCCAGGCTGCAGGCTCAATCCCAGTGTGGGCATTCAGGGGGCAGCCAACCAATGATACTCTCTCACCTTTGATGTTTCTATCTTTCTCTCCCTTCCTCTCTAAAATCAATAAAAATATTTTAAAAATATATTTAATTGACTTTTTACAGAGAGGAAGGGAGGGATAGAGAGTTAGAAACATCAATGAGAGAGAAACATCGACCAGCTGCCTCCTGCACACTCCCTACTGGGGATGTGCCCGCAACCAAGGTACATGCCTTTGACCGGGATTGAACCTGAGACCCTTCAGTCTGCAGGCTGAAGCTCTATCCACTGAGCCAAACGGGTTAGGGCAATAAAAATATATATTTTTTAAAAAGATTTTGAACCAAAAGGATTTACTTTGAAAAGTATAACCATGAAAACTCAGAGAGAAAAGTGAAAGACTCTGTAGTCCCTTTACACGTTTGTGGTTTGGGCAAAGAACTTTTAAAAAACAAAATTTGAAACTAGAACTTATAATAACTTATTTAAAATTTTTCAAGAGATATGTTAAGTATTAAAATAATTAAATATTAACATTAATTAATGTGGTTGGATATTTATCCTATTTCATATAAGGGAAAACTTTACCTCAAATGGGTAGCTAGATCCTTCTGGATAGATTATGTATAAACCACTTGGTGTTTTGGTGACAGAGCCAACAGTATCTTTAATATCAGTACAATCTAAACCTAGAAAAGTAAAATTAGTTATTTAGGATATTTTCAAGTGTACATTTAAGATAATAACTTTACTGTAGAGAATTAACAGTGCTTTGAAATGATTACAAATTCCACTAAGGATATGATGATTTTAACTCTTAGAAATGAAAAATGATCTCAATTTTAGAAATAAAGAGAAAACACATGGAAAGACTGGGATTAAAGAATGTATGCTATAATAAACATAACATCACTGTTAGTTATTAATATTCGCTACTGTTTAAAAGTTTCATTTGAGATCAACATTTATTTAATATATTTTATAATTATACATTCTCTTGCCCAATAAATAATGCCTTTTTAGGAATCTAGGCTTATCTACAGGGAGGAGAAAACCCAAAGGAATTATGTAGATTAACTACTATTAGCATACCTTTGACTACTATATTCAAAACTTCAGAAACTTTGATGTATTGAGGACCACTATTACAAGCAGCAAAGGGAGAGAAGGGGAAAATCACTTTCTTCACCAAGAAGAAGTTATGCTTGAAGCCTGCTCTGTTGACAACAGAATTGTAGCACCCTGTAACCACCCTCCCCAAAGCATTCTACAATTGCCAGGGAATTGTAAACATACTGTATTTATGTAGATATGGATATTACATTTTACTCTACGATACTTTATTCTGTATTACCTTTTATAAATCTAATAAAATAAATTCAACCCTCACAAGTGTCAATTACCCAGAAAAACAAACACATGAAAGCTTAGGACTCCAGAGCCAAGAGCCTGGGTTAGAGTCCTAGTTCCTCTCCTTACTAATCGAGAACATTCGCTAAGTTACTTAACCTCTTTGCTCCATGTGCAATATAATTATAATAATTATAATAATATCTACTTTGTAGTGTTAGCCTGATGATCTACATCCTAAGGCTTTATGTAAAGCACGTAGCACAGTACACAGTAAATGCTCAAAAGAGGTCATCTACAAAAAAATTAGCCATAAAATTGTTTGCTTTTCCCTTCATTTCCAGGAGATATTGATTTGTTGCCTTTGTTCTGAATTACTGAGACATTCTTATAATAAATGTCTGCTCAAAGATATGATAGAAGTTTCCAGTGAAAGACTGATCTGGATTGGAATATCTTCTTTGACATCACCATCCATATAAGTGTGAACATTTTTACTTAGATTTTTCTGGGCTGCATATTCCTCATCTAATGATAATCACCATCACAGCAAACCCTTATATTGTCTTACCACACGTCTGGCAATATTTTAAGAGCTTTGCATATATATACTCACTTAATCCTCACAACAACCACATGAGGTAGGTATTGTCAGTTTACAGATTAGGATACTGATATTAAGAAAACAGTGAGTGAGATCTGAAGAAAGCAGTCTGACATTACACTCCATGCTCCTCGCCACCATGTAACACTATCTACCTCTTGGATGGTTATGGGAAATAAATGAGATACAATAAAGTGAAAAAAAATAACAAAATAACATGAGAAAATGTTATCCCTGTTAACATATGTTAATCCCTGACACATCGTAGATTCTAAGTAGCTGTTTATTCTCTTCCCTTTGTAAGGAAAAAAGAAAGATCATACACTACTAGGCCCTCAATAATATTCATCTACTTGGACTTTTTTATATTAATCTATAAATGTAAGATTTATAGGCATTTTTTCTTAGAAACCCCATCTTCCAGGAATTACTATATATTTTTAGTACAAAAAATGCTAAATCCTGGTTTATTTCTGTCTTTTTTCTTTTTCTTTTCAAATTTTAAGTCCCAATTTGAAATGTTCCAAAAATGTCAAAAATACTTTTATAGGTGGAGGGAACTCTGAAAATTCTTTTCTTCTAGCTAAAGATTAATTATAATAAAATATAAAAGGGAGCCCAGAATTCAATTACATAAAACTATACTATTTTCAACAGATTCAGAATATCTGTATACAGCCATGGCTTTCAAAATGTCAGAAAAGTTTCCCAATTTAGGAAAGTACACATAGTGTGGGTTGAAATTTGTTTAATGGCAAATATTACTCCTACAGTCTGTTAGATAATAGTGAGCTGTATTGTTGAAACAAAACTTCTAAACGCCCCAACCTGTCCAGGAAAATTTTAAGCAATAAAAGAGAAATATGAAAAGGTTGAAATGCCAAAGTTCTCACCATGTGACTGAACTGGTCTGTGAGGAAAAGGATCCAGCTGTTTTCTAAACACTTCAGAGGTCAAAAGGAGAACTCGATTCATGAGCTCATTAACCTAAACACATACGCACACATTGAAGCAAATTTATATTTGGACAAACTTCCTTTAGCTGAATTCTATAACGAATATCTCTAAGCTTCTTATAAATCCATCTCTGAAACACATATATTGGCCATATTTCTACTTTGAATCCTTTACTGTATTAAAAAAAAAAAAAAAGCAGAAAAGGCATAGCTAAGTAGCAACTGCCCTTGCTTTTATCTGCCTATTTCTGCATTTGACTGCTCTTGCAAATCTGTTCTTGATATCTTGCTTGAACCACTGTTGTAGTTCCCTATCTGGAGTCTCTCTTCCCTTCCTCTACTCCTTCTGAAGTCATCCTGCACACCAGCTGCCAATCTAACCATGTGATTTCGCTGCTCAGACATTTGGGTGACTTGTTGGTGTGGTATGATTTAATTCAGTGTTTCTTTTACATCCTTAACTCAACAGCCACTACATCACTGCACCAATGTCCGAGTATTCTGAGAATACCATGCCCTACCCTCTTACCCACCCTTTGTGACCTTTGAAGCATCTATTCATCTAGAAAGGTTATCATATCTTGGATCTTGGATACCTTTGTGTCATTCTGACAGCATTCAAAACATTTTCAGTACATAATTCTGCTCTTCTGGACTGTGTTACCCTTAAGTAAAGGTCATTTGTTGTTACTTTCTGTTTGCCTGAGGCTTACGATGGTGCTTCCAATATAGGAGACACTAAATAGATGTCTGGACATAAATGCATTCAGAAAAGTAAATGATTGTACTTCTAGATAACTGTGTCCTTCTGCAAATACAATAACAACATGATACCAAAAATTCATACCTGATTAGATAAGTAATCCAAGGAAGCTTGCTGCTCATCCATTATATTTCTTAGTAGTTTTTTGGTACTTCGTGTGTAAGAAATAATAGAACTTTGCAAATTTCCTTAAATCATAATAAAAAGTGTTTTCTAAAGATTAGACTGTTATAGAAACTAATTACAATGAAAAATAATAAATTTCACATAATTTTGGACAAATATGTAAACTACAATATCTGTAAATACTCAGAATTGCATATTCTAGTTAGTGTATTTTTTGTATAACTCAGGATGAACCAAGAATGCAGCTGTTTTAACACTTCTTAATGAAGTTATGTTTCCTAATAATTTAGATTACCCCCCAAATAATTTAATCTGATATAATTGAGAGACAACATTCTGAATATCAGTTCTCACTTTAGAAGACGAGGGGTATAGAAGCAGGAGGTCCAAGACTCATTGATTCTTCCTACATGAGAAAGTAAAAGGCAATAATCCCCTATCATGAAATTTAATATTAAAACCTTTCTTTTAATTTTTTTATAATAATGCTACATTTTTATATAAACAAATTGCAAACACACATACATATACACACATCATAACTCTTGGTCACAGATTTGGGTTGGTTGGTTTCTGACTGAGTTTTCACTATATATTTTCCTTTTTAAAATGTTTCCATTTTTAAATAAGCTTGCTGATAGAATAGTTGCAAGAAGAGTACAAAGAACTTTTCCCTAAATTATTTGAGAGCATCCCGCCATGATATCCCTGGATATTTTGCTGTGTATTTCTTACAAAAGGGCATTCTCTACAACACAACCATCAAAACCACGAAATAAACATTGACTGTCATGTATAGCTCAGACCTCATGCAAGTTTTCTCCAATTATACTGAAGATGTCCTTTATAACAAAAGGAACCACACATTACTGCATACATTATTCTTTAAAAATTTGTTTTGTTTCTATGTTCCTTTCACTCTAGCAGTAGAGTAACATTAATAATTCTTGATATTTTGAAATCTACCTCACCCAGCCTTCATCTCTCTTTTTTTTTCATTCTCTTATTTTCTATTAGAGTCTTCCTAATTTTAGACATCTGTCTTTTTTTTTGAAAAAACTTTTTTAATCGAATGTATTGGGATGATATTGATTAAAATTATATAGATTTTAGGTGTACAATTCTATAATACGTTATCTGTATATTGTATTGTGTGTTCAGTCAAGTCTCCTTCCATCACCATTACCCCCCTCCCCCCAAATACCCTCTTCTACCTCCTCCCACCCCTCTTTCCCTCCGGTAATCATTATACTATTGTCTGTATCTATGAGTTTTTTGGGCGTTTGGGGGGGGGGATATTTGGGGGGGTGTGTGTGTGTGTGTGTGTGTTTTGTTTTTTTTTGCTTAATCCCTTCATCTTTTTCACCCAACCCCTCTTCCCTTTGACAGCTGTCAGTGTGTTCTTTATCTATGAGTCTGCTTCTATTTTGTCTGCTGGTTATTTTGTTCTTAATGGACAGAAAGCTCCACTCCCTGGTTTGAGAAGCCTGAGTCACCTGTGTTACACATTGAATTAAGCGCATTAAAGTGAGTTTTTCATACTTTCTGACCAAGGAATTACGGCCCTGTAAGAGCTGGATCAAATCATCACCTCTTCCACTTCGGATTCCCCTTCTTCACTCCACCCCTCTGTACATTTAATAGACCATGACAATTACTGCATTGTTACTAAATAAGTTCCAAACAAAAATTGAGATTTTAAAACGTGTTATGCTTTGTTAAATAAATTGTTGTAAATTTGTATTACACCTTTTGTAACAGTTATTCAGTATGAATGAATCCCCTTCTCCCCCCTCCCCCCCTCTGACCCACCCCCATAAAGCTAAGGTGAAATTTCCTACTATCGCAAATGGAATTAACAACACAGATAATACTGCTATCAGTGCCCTCTGGCTTGCCTCTTCTTCCTGTGGTGTCTTGATGCCAAGGGGCTATATAGAAGAAGGATTTCTTCATTTACCAAATATTTACTAAGCAGCACTTTGTGTCAAACACATAAAACTACCAGCCTAGGATAATCAGGACATATATAAAATAGCCCAAACAAAAGCTAAGGCATATTTTTCCCATGTCCACCCTAGAAATAATAAAATCATATACCTTTATAATTATGGTTATTTGTAATACTTACTACACATGAAATGTTTTTCTTCTCGTGTAATTTTAATTTTAATATCACATGATTCCTCACATTCTTCCTTATAAACAGTATCATTTCTCTTACTTTCATCTTTTATATGAGATACATTTTCTACAATGTTAACTACTGGAGAATCCTTTATAATAAAAAAAACAGAAATAAGAAAAAAATATATGAAGCACGTTATATGGTCTAATTGCACAATAAATAAAAAGACTAAAGGGAAAAGATGAGATGTAAGGACATAAAAATGATTATTAGAAAAAAAACATGTTAATAAATTGGTTAGTTCAAACTTCCATAAATAAACCTTATGGGTAGATTTGGAGCATGAATAATAAGTGTATGTTAATTCAGTACTTTTGTTCTCTTTTCTTCTCAAATTTCAAAAGGACTTACAGTCATCCCTTGGTATCCACAGGGATTGACATCCAAATCTACAGTTGCTCAAGTCTCCATGTAAAATGGCATAGTATTTGCATATAAACTATACATATCTTCCTGCATACTTTAAATTATATCTAGATGACCTGTAATGCCTAATTAATGTAAATGCTGTATAAATAGTAATGCTGTATTATTTAGGGAATAATAACAGATGAAACCATCGTAGGCCTAACTACATGATAAACGTAGCAACAATGTAACTCTTTCCCTAAATATTTTCTATCTACAGTTAGTTGAATCTGTGGATGTAGAACCCGTGGGTACAGAAAGCCAACAGCACTTAGGGTCTATGGACTATAACCATGGCTGTGTGGCTTTAACGTGTGCACATTTGGGGGTGTGATACCGTGCTGAGCCATCCCCCTTTTAGGAATCTGCAATTTTAAGTTCCTTGAACATGGACTAAGAGGGTTCCCTACAACATTTCTATGCCAAATGGACTTTCTGCCACCAGTTATTAGGAATCATGTTGAGGGGTAAAGGTTGAGGAATGTGTAAGAGAATTGTCACCATTGTATAAGCTAACGATTTAAAAGTAAAATACTCAGGTTTGAAAGGTAGCAATAATAACAGAAAAAAAGCATGGAATTTTGCTTTGCAAAATTAACAACAGATGTCATTTTAAAAAGCAAACTGCAGCTGTCATTCCAACAATATCTACTCTGTTAGTACTCTGGTTTCTTCAATGTTAAAATACTCTTTGATAGAAGTTACATCGATTTTAATGCTAAGTTATATTTCTTTAATAACAAGCTTTGTCCTCCTTAGACCTGGATATGGAGAGAATGATAAACACATTTTGTTACATAGATTTATTTTTAACTTCTTGCTCCTTCTCTTCTACTCCTATAATAACTGACATACCAGATGTTTTCAAAAACCTACATTCTAGGTTATTTTTTTCAGATTTAAATGAGATTCTTAAATAGTATTTTAGAGAATTGGATTATTAGTATTTCTGTAGCTTAACCTTGGAACTTCGGAATTTGGTATCTATAGAGTGGTAAATACATTTCATAATGTTTAAAAATATATAAACCAATATTTAAATATGTAACATTCAAATCGCCATCTCTTCATAGTATTGTCTACACTATATTAAGTTATTACTCTGACATTATTTTAAATAACATTTCCTAACATCCTAGGTAACCACTCACAGACTATATTGGAAATGTGAAAGTTTATAGAATAGTGTTTTTATAAGTGAAGTGAATCTTTTTTTTTTTACTTACCAGATAGTTCATTATCAAAGTTAATCAGAAAGTTGATGGCTAGTTTTTAACCTAGGCCTGCAATTTGAATAAAATATTTTCACAAGAAATAGGTTAAGAGTCAATCCTCAGTTTATGGTTTCCTACATTTACAAATAACATCATTTAAGCAGAGTTTCAACATTTATAAATAAATACTTTAATTTTTCCATAAATTATATTGGGTGGTATAATTAATCTTTTCAAACATCTAATATAAGTATTTAAAACCATATAATCATGCTTTCGTAGATAAAATAATATTGCTGAAATTCTTACCGTAGATTGATGTACACAGTTACCTTGTATATTTTCTCCACAAATAAAAATACATATATTAAAGAACAAGAGTGAGACTTGGGAAAGATACATTTTTCTTGGAGAAATAAAAAAACTTCTTCAAATATCAGTCAGCTCTCTGTGGAAAGAACTACAGTGCATAGAGTCTTCAGTCAAAAATTTCTGGAAAGTGTACAACAAAAACAGAAGCCAATACTTACTGGTTTCCATGCCCTCATTCAAAACAGCACCCTTCACATAAAAAACAAGGTAGCTTCTAGAGATGCTGTCATTTGAAGTTATAAATCCCCCCCCCTTTTTTTTCACTACAGGTATTCATTATAAATCCATGCCTTTTTAATATGAGCAATAAATAGTTAGATCATGAATTTATAAAGTCACCTAGTTTTTATGAGTCAGATTTTTTTTGCATTAGAAAAAAATGCCTTTGATAAGATATACCTCAATAATTATGAGCCAGTTTGAATAAAAATGATAAGTGGAAATAAGTGATGGTGTGGAAATAGTTTTACATTGGAACTATTTCTACAAAATGCTAAGTAGAAATTTAATCAATGAGGACATTCAGAGTAGATAGATAATTCAGAGTTAAAATATGCTTCTAACTGAATTTAGCTATCAATAATGGCTGTATTAACCTCATAAATGCCAAATTTCTAGGACTCTAATTGATGGGTATGTTTTATATCTAGATTGTTAAAACTTAAAAGTTTTTGAACATACGGGAACTATTGTTATTGAAAATTACCACTCTCTGAAAGTTGATAGATCAATGTCTGTGACAAGTCTTCATTTTCCCATACAATGCCTCCTTCTCTTCATTATGCAAATATAACTAAGTCTTCTCTCTCTTAAAATTAAGAGGCAAAGCAAAACTTTCCTGAGTCTTGCTTCCTATTCAAGGCTTTATTTTCTCCATTTCCTTTCCTAGTCTGAGAACCACAGAGCAGAAACCATCGTTTTTATAGTTCTAGCATAGTGATTGGTATATAATAGACACTCAAATATAAACTAATGAAGCAATATCCTAAATTAATTCTCTATTCTCTGGCTTTATTTCCTCAACACCTATTATTTAAACAACTCATCTCTTCACCTAGTGAAACTTCCTCAGAGTTTCTCCAGAGAGGCAGTATGGGGTGGTTAGGAGTGCTGGCTCTAGGACCAGATTGCCTGGGTTTGAATCTTGACTCCCCCACTCCCTTGCTGTGGAAACTTGGGCAAAATTACTTAATATCATTGTAGCTTAATTATTTCCTTTGTAGAATGGGGACAGTTGTGTGGATTCAATGATTTAATATATGTGAGCACTTAGCACAGAACATGGAAAACACAAGCACTCAAATGTTAGGTGGTGTCATTATTATTATTGGACTTGATCTACACTACAATTCTAACATTGCTGACAATATCGATGACTTTTGAAAACTACATTAGGAGTAGATGAGTGTGTATGTTAAACCTTCAATTTCTAGTTGAAGTCTTATGAAATTGAAATGAAGATGGTAAAACTTAAGCAATTTTCTTCAATCAGTAGACATTAAAATTCTTTGTTCTTTCACAGCTTGCCCAGAGACAAATTCAGAAAATTCTTACTTGAGGAAAAAAAAAATACTTCAGCAGAAGATGGAAAAAATAGCTTCAGCCAAGATGAAAGTAAAACCTCAAAAATTGTTCATCACAGGCTGTTTGACCATATAAGTCACAAGGTTATAGCAGTATTCAAATTAGATTAAGTTATGGAACATGCTTTGTAGACATAAAGTGATTATTAATTTATTTTGTAAATACAACATATTTTTACGAGACCATGTTAATAAAGTTGGGTGTCTAATAGGCATCTCACATTTTACATGTTTGAAACCTAACTCCTATTCCTTCTTCCATCCTCAGCCCATCCCTCTCTATCTTAGTATTCGGCAATACCCTTTAATCAGTGCTCCAGTTCCAAATCTGAGTCACATTTAACTCTTTTTTCCCCTACTCACCACAACCACTCATCAACACTTCTTATTAACTCAAGGTTAAAATTTTGAACACTTCTTGCCACTCCCGTAACTACCAGTGTAGTCCAAGTCTCCATAATCTCTCACCTTACCAACTATAACATTCAAACCAGCCTCATTGTGTCTAGTTTTATCGATTATAGTCTAAATTTCCCCACAGCCACTAGTATGATTATTTTTTAAGGTTGAATCCTATCATATTACCCTACTACTCAAAATTCTCCAATGGGATTCCCTCCATTGGAAGTTGGATTTTATATTCATTTCCTGCATAATGAATCTGAAGTACATCCCCCATGCACTTCTCCAATCTCATATACTAACACACTTCCCCTACCTCACTCTGTTCTAAACACAGTGGTCTTGTTGCTGTTCTTTGAACACATCAAATAACACTGCCCTTCAAAGCCTTTTCCCCTTACAGCATCCTTTGCCTATAATATTCTTCATTCAAATATTTGAATGACAACTTCCTTTCTTCATTCAGACCTCTGCCCTAATTTCCCTTTCTCAGAGGACTTCCCTGAACACTTTACCTAAAATAGAACTGACATCAGTCTTTATTCCCCTACACTATGCCATTTTTCCTCGTAGCACTTGTCACTACATGATCTATTCTGGAGGGAGAGAAAATAAAAATGCAAGCTTCATGAGCATAGGGACTTGGGAATTTTGTTCCCCACTGAATCCCCAGCACCTAAAAAGCTTGGCATATGCTCAATATATGTTTCCTTAATTTAAAAAAATAATTTTAGTCCTAGCCAGTTTGGTTCAGTGGATAGTGCACGGCCTGCAGACCAAAGGATCCTGGGTTCAATTCTGGTCAAGGGCACGTACCTTGGTTGCAGGTTCCTCCCCAGGCCTGGCCCTGGTTGGGGCACATGCAGGAGGCAATCACATGAATGCTTCTCTCTGTCTTTCCCTCTCTCTCCACTCTCCCTAAAAATCAATGGAAATATATACTCAGGTGAGGATTAATACACAAAAAATATTTTATTTCACACTTTTATTTAAATAAAAATATTTTATTTCACACTTTTGGAGTGTGAAAGAATCAAGCATTATATTTAATATGGATATCTCTTCTGACAAAACATAAAGATTTTAATATATCCTTTTTTTTTGCTTCAATCATATTTGCCTTTCCTGTCAAGAGATAAAGTTTATAACTAATTCAAATTATCTTTCTATTACCCAAATATCTAATCATAAAGCCCTTTTAAAAGAATTTATGGATAGCGACCTTCAGCCTACGGGAGCTGGGTAACAAACAATCTTAGAGGCCCTCACCACCTCTCTCTGCTGCCCACCTCTCTCTGCGCCCCTGGGTCTGCCCCTCAGTCTGCCCACCCTCTCCCCTCCCGGGTCTGTGCAGGCCACTTCAGCTGCTTGGAAACCATTCTCCAACCTCATAGTTGTTCTCCACTCACTAAGGTGTTTATCACCTTTGGTCAGAAAATCAAATTTCTTTCCACCTATATTTTTCTCTAATTACTTCCTCCAATCCTCTCGCAGGCTCCTGGGAGACTGAATTAATCTCATTTAAAAATCATGTGAGGAGAAGCTGAGTTGGTTGGAGTGACTTCCCACTGTCTCATACACTGAAAAGTTGTGGGTTTGATTCCGGTCAGGGCACATACCTAGGTTGTGGTTCCAACCCCAGGACGGGGCATGTAAGGGAGGCAACTGATGAATGTTTCTCTCTCACATTGATGTTTCTCTCTCTCTCTCTCTCTCTCTCTCTCTCTCCTCTCTCTCCCCCCCTTTCTCCCTCTCCCTTCCTTTGTCTCTAAAATCAATAGAAACCAAGGATTAGAAAATAAATCATTTGAGGAACTGTTGCAGGAGTTGTGGGTGGTAGTCCAGGTGACCTCACCCTCAATTCTTAAATACCCCCTAGGAGGGAGCAAGCATGCTCTATGAAGTCCTGGAAGAAAGAACCAGGGACCATAGATAAAAAAGGGAAAGAATAAGTTTTCGGGTCAAAGTAAGAACTAACACCCCACAGTGATCTAACCACCCCAGAGCTGGCCCGCCAGGATGCCCAGGTAGGGGACTCCAAGCCCGGCGGTTATTAAGAGCCGTGACGGAAATAATAGCAGCGTGAAGCAGGAGGTTAGGTGAAAGCTTCTGCAAAGTCCCTTCCACTCCGAAATCACCCCCTTCCACAAACCTCTGAGTTGTAGCCTGAAACACCAGCCGTGGGACCCATAGTTTTGATTTAGCATTCATCTCCCACTTCTCACCCCCCGCCCCTGCCCCATGCCTCCTGTAATTGATAGTGTAGTTTTGTATCCCTGCTTGAAAACAAAGTGGGGCTTCTTCATTACTGGGTCCCCATTGGATTTTGGTTGGTTCATCTTTGAAGTAATCCTGCATTGCTTTCTTTCTTCAGATGGAACAGAAGGGTAAACTATCCCCAGCCAGACAGTGATATATTCCTTAAAGTAGAAAGACAATAAGACAAAGTAAGAGGGCTTTCATGAAGCATTTCAGACACGGAGGATCACACAGAAGAGGGAAGATGAGCCTTGACTATGTAGAGATAACAGCAGTTCTTACAGTGCCTCTCATCCCTGGCTCTTACACGCCATGTGAAGCAATCTTATTGCCCTCATTTTTCATCTAATTGTTATTTAGCATTTATATTTGCAAGGAGGCTGGGGTTCATTTTTATTAGCAATCCTTCACAAGCTGTGGTGGGGAAGGCAGAGACAGGGACCCCCGCTGGTTCTGATAAGATGAAATGGGCTCAGAGAAATAAAAGGCTTTGATCCAGTTTCGGTCACTAAGGTGAGTGTTTAAGCTCTTGACCACAGAGCCTGCATTTGGACAGTGAAGGGGGCAGTGAAGCCAGACACAGGGAAGGCAGCCCTGCGTGATGGAAAGAATACTGCTTTTGGGCTCCAATGCCTTGAATGACTTTGGGGACTTCATTTTTTTTCTCCCTGAACCATGGCTGTTGTCTGCAGTAATGAAAAGAAGAAATAAAACCTACATCACTGCATGGAGTCACTTTGAGAATAAGCTAAGGTTGGACATGTGAAACAGGAGTTGGAATTCTGTAAAATGCAGTTCCCTTTCCATCGCTTCTGATGTGAGCTGAGGGTGTGACTGTATCTCTACCAGCCTGAAGATGGGACCCCGGGCATGTAATGGTGGTAAGTGCTGGGGAAGCGGAAGCGCACATGGCTTGGGCCCTGCCCTTGAGGACCTAACTCCACACTCCCCACATGGAGTCCAGGAAAGAATGGGTGCGAATTCTTTGCTTTTCATCCAATTGCCAGGTGGAGTCTGATAGCATCAATGACTTGCTTGACCAACAGAGAAAGGGGGAAGTGACACTGTGCCAATTTCAATAGCCCGTAAGAGGCGGGGCGGTTTCCACCTCCCCTCCTGAGTTCTGACCTCAGAGACATCACGTGTACCTACTCCAATGGACAGTCCCAGGGGTTCCCACATTTTAATTTAAACAGGAGTAAAGCCATCTTGGATCATCCATAGCAGCCCACCTGCCATCCCAATACCACCAAGTAACCTTTGTTGAAACCATGTGAAACAAACCACTTAAGCAACTGAGCCCTGACCAAATTCCTGCCCCACAAAAATACGTGGGATAATAAATGGGTTGGCGTTCTAAGCCATTATGCTTTGAGCCATGTGCTATATAACAATGAATCACTGGACACCAGTTAAGTTCATATTGCCAAACTGGAAAGAACAAGAATGGGAAATTGAAAGGCCAATCTTAGCCACTCTTTGCTTGAATTTCCTAAGATTCCTGCATTCTCTAGAATTCCTGCCTACCTCATGCTTTTCCAGGGGAGGTCACTCTGCCTGGAAGGTCCCTCTGTATATCAACCTAGTCCTCGTTTCTCTACTGAACAATTGTTGCTAACCTCTACCAGTCAGAATAAGTAATGCTGCCTGTTCTAAAATACAACAGAAACATCTCATGACATGGCATGACAAAGGCTTATTCTCTCATGTCACAGACTAACATGGACTAAGTTTTTCCCTGGGTGGGTCTCCTCCCAGAGGTATGATGGGATTCCATGCCCCTAACCTCTTACAGCTCTACTGTCCCTTGGGGCTCCTGGATGTTCCCCATGGGGGCCTCCACAGGAAGCCAGATGAAAGACAATGCATGAGCCAGGAATCTCATGGGAGCGTTCAGAGGCCATAGCTGACTGTGACTTACGTGTTTCCCCCCTATGCCATTGTCTAGAATTAGTCACTAGCCTGAGTGTAACTGCAGTGGCAGCTAGAACATAGGAGGCTTCCTGCGGGCCCAGAGGAATGAGAGGGTCGGGTAAGCTTCTGTTCATTCTCTGCGCCACCACCTCTGTCAGAGTTAAGGCAGCCTTCCTCCTGCAGATGGTGCTGGATTAGAGAGGAGGGGCGTGTAGATCCATCTTGACTTGAGAATTGTGCCAAGCCACTTTTCTTGGCAGAGTCCTTAACTTCTCTGATTTTTAGTTTCAGTTGTAATGAGGATAACAATATCCATGTTGTATATTGAGTAATACAAGTAAAATAAAGGTCTCATAAAAGCAAAAAAAAAAAAAAAAGAATTTATGACTATATCTATATATATAATAGCCTAAGCAACCGTTATGGCGGAATGACCAGAACGACTGGTCGCTATGATGCTCACTGACCACCAGGGGGCAGGCGATCAATGCAGGAGCTGCCCCCTGGTGGTCAGTGCGCTCCCCCAGAAGCTGGGCTCATGGCTGGCGAGCGCAACAGTGGTGGCAGGAGCCTCTCCCGCCTCCATAGCAAGACTAAGGAACAGCAAGCTGAGCAGTAAGGAGGGAGCAGGCGGACATCTCCCGAAGGGTCCTGGACTGTGAGAGGGCGTAGGCTGGGCTGAGGGGACCCCCCCCCCCAAACAGTGCACAAATTTCATGCACCAGGCATCTAGTAACTAAATAAAATGTGGAAAACTTGCTTAATATTTTGAAGAAAGAAATAACTTAGGGTCAAAAAATTAGTTCCTGTGATTTATTTTTAAAAAGCTGGAAATATTATGTTTACAATTTACCTATTTTTTTGGCTATTGTAAAACAACATATAAATGAAGAACCTTTATATGAGCGAAATATTTGTAGGCAACCAATTCATGCTTCTTAATGCGAATACTCCATACAACAAAGCAGTAAGGTGTCTAGGAGTTATGAGATGCTAAACTTAATAATTAGCAAATGCTAGATTTTCAAGAAGGCTAAAAATGCATGCCTAAATACTCCAAACAGCAACCACAACCTTCTCCCTTTTATTTTCACTGTGCACTGCCCTACTTTGGCTCTCTCTCTCTCTCTCTCTCTCTCTCTCTCTTTCTCTCTCTCCCCTCTCTCCTCTCATTGCTCTAATTGGCACTAGAGAAACATACTTGTGATAATAACAATGGGAATAGAATCAAGGTCAATGCCTGTGGCTAGACCAGTTAAAAACTTGCCAAGATAGTTCATCGTCCAAGTGTACACATTTAGCCTTTCTCTGCCAGAATTATATATTATATCATCTTGGCATTGTCCTTAAAGGGGCTTATGTGTTTCATGTTCCAAGTCAAATTGGATTTGGCCCTGGCCAGTGTGGCTCATTTGGTTGAGTGTGGTCCCATGCTCCAAAAGGTCACCAGTTCTACTCCCAGTCAGGCAACAGATTGATGTTTCTCACATTGACTTCTCTCTCCTTTCCTCTCTCTCTAAAATCAATAAAAACATATTTTTTTAAAAAACTGGATTTGTTGTGGCACTTTAAAATCTGTTATCAGAGCACATTTCGAGTCAATGCACCCAACTTTGCAAAAAACTTCATTTTAAATAGTTTCAACTGGAAAAGTTTATTATTTGAACTCTAAACATGAACAAATTGATTCACAAAGGCAGACATGTTTGCATGATGGATGAGTGATCTTTATTGGTTTGTACATTCTGCTTCCAATCTGGGAATTTTTCCACCAAAATAAAACCTGGCTGAAATACAGTCTGAATTTATATGGACTTTTATAATGGGCTCCAACAGAAAATTTCAGCCTTTTTTCAAATTTTCACTTGTAGAGCCATTACACTGATGGCTCGAAAACCCATTCAATTTTCCATCCCTCCTGGAACAATTTCAATATGATCTCTTTGGCATATCTTCCCAGGAGATGACGAGGCTAACTTTGGACTTCTTTCCAGGCTACAGATGCTCTGATGGTCTATTTCCAGAATATGACCGCAAGGCACGCACCATTAGGAGCCTTTGAAATGTCAGCCTTTTAGGTAGGGAAATGGCCAGGAAAACGGCTGCAGATCCCGGCAGGAGTGGGTGAGAGAATGCCGAGAAAGGAAATTTCCATTTCAGAAGCTTTTTAAATGAGATGGTGTTGGGGATAATAATGCCCCAGAAAAACAACTCAAACCCCACAACAGGATTCAGGTAGTTCAACACCAATTACCCCCGAGGAAATCATTTCCGAATCCCCACGGCAGCTGTAGCTGGGGATTTTGTATCTCCTGTCTCTCATGACTCAATACCCCCACGAAAACATCTTCATAAAAAAAGATGATAGAGCCCTGGCCGGTTTTGCTCAGTGGATAGAGTGTTGGCCTGCGAACTGAAAGGTCCCAGGTTCAATTCCAGTCAAGGGCACATGCCCGGGTTGTGGGCTCCGTCCCCAGTGGGGGACTTGCAGGAGGCAGCCGATCCATGATTCTCTCTCATCGTGGATGTTTCTATCTCTCTCTCCCTCTTCCTTCCTCTCTGAAGTCAATAAAAATATTAAAAAAAAAAAAAGATGATAGAACCGAGTCAGATTCTGACGCAGAATTGAATTCACTTCAGCAGAGACGCGGGTCCCAGGAGACGCCAGGGTTCCCACCGGTCGCCAGCCAGGCAATTGGAGCAGGCGGGGCCGCCAGAGCCTCCTATTGGTTGCCTCGGGCGTCGGCCCGCCCCTCCACACCCGCCCGCCCGCGGGCCCGCCCGGCCTGGTTTCTGTCGCCAAGGACGCCGCGTCGGTTGGTTGTCAAGATGGCGGCGGCGGCGGGTCGCTGTCACCACTCTACCGTTGCCCGGTGGCCAAAAAAAATTTGGCC